>NC_092102.1:37034558-37282058 GCF_045679555.1 Salvelinus alpinus | reverse complement strand
GGGCAATACGGACTTTCAGCTCCCTCCAAAGATTTTCTATTGGGTTCAGGTCTGGAGACTGGCTAGGCCACTCCAGGACCTTGAGATGCTTCTTACGGAGCCACTCCTTAGTTGCCCTGGCTGTGTGTTTCGGGTCGTTGTCATGCTGGAAGACCCAGCCACGACCCATCTTCAATGCTCTTACTGAGGGAAGGAGGTTGTTGGCCAAGATCTCGCGATACATGGCCCCATCCATCCTCCCCTCAATACGGTGCATTCGCCCTGTCCCCTTTGCAGAAAAGCATCCCCAAAGAATGATGTTTCCACCTCCATGCTTCACGGTTGAGATGGTGTTCTTGGGGTTGTACTCATCCTTCTTTTTCCTCCAAACACGGCGAGTGGAGTTTAGACCAAAAAGCTATATTTTTGTCTCATCAGACCACATGACCTTCTCCCATTCCTCCTCTGGATCATCCAGATGGTCATTGGCAAACTTCAGAAGGGCCTGGACATGCGCTGGCTTGAGCAGGGGGACCTTGCGTGCGCTGCAGGATTTTAATCCATGACGGCGTAGTGTGTTACTAATGGTTTTCTTTGAGACTGTGGTCCCAGCTCTCTTCAGGTCATTGACCAGATCCTGCCGTGTAGTTCTGGGCTGATCCCTCACCTTCCTCATGATCATTGATGCCCCACGAGGTGAGATCTTGCATGGAGCCCCAGACCAAGGGTGATTGACCGTCATCTTGAACTTCTTCCATTTTCTAATAATTGCGCCAACAGTTGTTGCCTTCTCACCAAGCTGCTTGCCTATTGTCCTGTAGTCCATCCTAGCCTTGTGCAGGTCTACAATTTTATCCCTGATGTCCTTACACAGCTCTCTGGTCTTGGCCATTGTGGAGAGGTTGGAGTCTGTTTGATTGAGTGTGTGGACAGGTGTCTTTTATATAGGTATCGAGTTCAAACAGGTGCAGTTAATACAGGTAATGAGTGGAGAACAGGAGGGCTTCTTAAAGAAAAACGAACAGGTCTGTGAGAGCCGGAATTCTTACTGGTTGGTAGGTGATCAAATACTTATGTCATGCAATAAAATGCAAATTAATTACTTAAAAATCATACAATGTGATTTTCTGGATATTTGTTTTAGATTCCGTCTCTCACAGTTGAAGTGTAACTATGATAAAAATTACAGACCTCTACATGCTTTGTAAGTAGGAAAACCTGCAAAATCGGCAGTGTATCAAATACTTGTTCTCCCCACTGTATGTGTGTGTGTCAATGGTTATTTTTATTTTTATTTAACCTTTATTTAACTAGGAAAGTCAGGTTATGTGTGGAGTGTGCACTTTGTTGCTCCTCCTTTCCTCCTCTCCCCCTCCTCTCCTAGTCCCCTCATCTCCTTCTCCCCTCCTCCCCTCCTCTCCCCCTCCTCTCCTAGTCCCCTCATCTCCTTCTCCCCTCCTCTCCTCCTCTCCTCCTCCTCTCCTAGTCCCCTCATCTCCTTCTCCCCCTCCTCTCCTCTCCTCCTCTCTTCCACCCCTCTCCTCCTCCCCTCCTCCCCTCCCATTCCCTCTTCTCCTCCTCCCCTCCTCTCCTCTTCTCCACTCCTCTCCCCCTCTCCTCCTCCCCTTCTGTCCTCCTCCTCTTCTCCTCTCCTCCTCTCCTCATATCGTCCTACCCTCATCTCCTCCTCTCCTCCTCCCCTCCCCTCCTCTCAGTGCAGAGCAGAGAGATAACAAGGGAGCAGGCAGCCCAGAACTTCATACAGAGACAGAATATGCACAAGACATGATGCCAGGCTTCAATTGGAGAAAGTTTTCTCCTCTCTCACACTTCTGACAGTCTTCAGATGCTTGTTCAAACTTTCTGCTGTTGAGAGGAATTCAAATCAAGTGGGGGAGTGTGTGTGTTCTTGTCTAACCCTGAAACATGGAGGATCCTCCTGCAGTCTCCTCATTTGAGTTTATCATAAAGACTAATCATTGTATCACTGTGGAACTGTGGTGTGTGAGTGACACAATGTGCTTGCGTTTGTTACTATGAGTGTATGGATACAAATGTGTTGTATTGTGTTGTTATTAATTACATTTTGCATGGTTATGTATGTGTGCTTTTGTTTTACTGTGTGTGTGTGTGTGTACAGTTGTGCATGTGTGGTTGTGTTTAACTATGTATATGTGTGTGTGTGTGCTTGATTGTGCTTTAGTGTGTATGTGCGTGTGTGTGCATGTCAAATCAAATCAAATGTATTTATATACTCCTTCTTATATCAGCTAATATCTCAAAGTGCTGTACAGAAACCCAGCCTAAAACCCCAAACAGCAAGCAATGTAGGTGTAGAAGCACGGTGGCTAGGAAAAACTCCCTAGAAAGGCCAAAACCTAGGAAGAAACCTAGAGAGGAACCATTTTTATTTATTTTATTTCACCTTTATTTAACCAGGTAGGCTAGTTGAGAACAAGTTCTCATTTACAACTGCGACCTGGCCAAGATAAAGCATAGCAGTGTGAACAGACAACAACACAGAGTTACACATGGAGTAAGCAATAAACAAGTCAATAACACAGTAGGAAAAGAAAATGAGTCTATATACATTGTGTGCAAAAGGCATGAGGAGGTAGGCAATAAATAGGCCATAGGAGCGAATAATTACAATTTAGCAGATTAACACTGGAGTGATAAATCATCAGATGATCATGTGCAAGTAGAGATACTGGTGTGCAAAAGAGCAGAAAAGTAAATAAATAAAAACAGTAAGGGGATGAGGTAGGTAAATTGGGTGGGCTGTTTACAATCATGCTATGAGGGGTAGCCAGTCCTCTTCTGGCTGTGCCGGGTGGAGATTATAACAGAACATGGCCAAGATGTTCAAATGTTCATAAATTACCAGCATGGTCAAATAATAATAATCACAGTAGTTGTCGAGGGTGCAGCAAGTCAGCACCTCAGGAGTAAATGTCAGTTGGCTTTCCATAGCCGATCATTAAGAGTATCTCTACCGCTCCTGCAGTCTCTAGAGAGTTGAAAACAGCAGGTCTGGGACAGGTAGCACATCCGGTGAACAGGTCAGGGTTCCATAGCCGCAGGCAGAACAGTTGAAACTGGAGCAGCACGGCCAGGTGGACTGGGGACAGCAAGGAGTCATCATGCCAGGTAGTCCTGAGGCATGGTCCTAGGGCTCAGGTCCTCCGAGAGAGAGAAAGAAAGAGAGAAAGAGAGAATTAGAGAGAGCATACTTAAATTCACACAGGACACTGGATAAGACAGGAGAAGTAGTCCAGATATAACAAACGGACCCTAGCCCCCCGACACATAAACTAATGCAGCATAAATACTGGAGGCTGAGACAGGAGGGGTCAGGAGACACTGTGGCCCCATCCGATGATACCCCCGGACAGGGCCAAACAGGAAGGATATAACCCCACGCACTTTGCCAAAGCACAGCCCCCACACCACTAGAGGGATATCTTCAACCACCAACTTACCATCCTGAGACAAGGCCGAGTATAGCCAACAAATATCTCCACCACGGCACAACCCAAGGGGGGGGCGCCAACCCAGACAGGAAGATCACGTCAGTGACTCAACCCACTCAAGTGACGCACCCCTCCTAGGGACCGCATGAAAGAGCACCAGTAAGCCAGTGACTCAGCCCCTGTAATAGGGTTAGAGGCAGAGAATCCCAGTGGAGAGAGGGGAACCGGCCAGGCAGAGACAGCAAGGGCGGTTCGTTGCTCCAGAGCCTTTCCGTTCACCTTCACACTCCTGGGCCAGACTACACTCAATCATATGACCCACTGAAGAGATGAGTCTTCAGTAAAGACTTAAAGGTTGAGACCGAGTCTGCGTCTCTCACATGGGTAGGCAGACCATTCCATAAAAATTGAGCTCTATAGGAGAAAGCCCTGCCTCCAGCTGTTTGCTTAGAAATTCTAGGGACAATTAGGAGGCCTGCGTCTTGTGACCGTAGCGTACGTGTAGGTATGTACGGCAGGACCAAATTGGAAAGATAGGTAGGAGCAAGGCCATGTAATGCTTTGTAGGTTAGCAGTAAAACCTTGAAATCAGCCCTTGTCTTAACAGGAAGCCAGTGTAGGGAGGCTAGCACTGGAGTAATATGATCAAATTTTTTGGTTCTAGTCAGGATTCTAGCAGCCGTATTTAGCACTAACTGAAGTTTATTTAGTGCTTTATCCGGGTAGCCGGAAAGTAGAGGATTGCAGTAGTCTATCCTAGAAGTAACAAAAGCATGGATCAATTTTTCTGCATCATTTTTGGACAGAAAGTTTCTGATTTTTGCAATGTTACGTAGATGGAAAAAAGCTGTCCTTGAAACAGTCTTGATATGTTCGTCAAAAGAGAGATCAGGGCCCAGAGTAACGCCGAGGTTCTTCACAGTTTTATTTGAGACGACTTACGACTCAAGATTAATTGTCAGATTCAACAGATCTCTTTGTTTCTTGTGACCTAGAACAAGCATCTCTGTTTTGTCCAAGTTTAAAAGTAGAAAGTTGGCAGCCATCCACTTCCTTATGTCTGAAACACAGGCTTCTAGCGAGGGCAATTTTGGGGCTTCACCATGTTTGATTGAAATGTACAGCTGTGTGTCATCCGCATAGCAGTGAAAGTTAACATTATGTTTTCGAATGACATCCCCAAGAGGTAAAATATATAGTGAAAACAATAGCGGTCCCAAAACGGAACCTTGAGGAACGTATGTACAGTTGATTTGTCAGGGGACAAACCATTCACAGAGACAAACTGATATCTTTCCGACAGATAAGATCTAAACCAGGCCAGAACTTGTCCGTGTAGACCAATTTGGGTTTCCGATCTCTCCAAAAGAATGTGGTGATCGATGGTATCAAAGGCAGCACTAAGGTCTAGGAGCACGAGGACAGATGCAGAGCCTCGGTCTGACGCCATTAAAAGGTCATTAACCACCTTCACAAGTGCAGTCTCAGTGCTATGATGGGGTCTAAAACCAGACTGAAGCATTTCGTATACATTGTTTTGTCTTCAGGAAGGCAGTGAGTTGCTGCCCAACAGCTTTTTCAATTTTTTTTGAGAGGAATGGAAGATTCGATATAGGCCGATAGTTTTTTATATTTTCTGGGTCAAGGTTTGGCTTTTTCAAGAGAGATTACTGCCACTTTTAGTGAGTTTGGTACACATCCAGTGGATAGAGAGCCGTTTATTATGTTCAACATAGGAGGACCGAGCACAGGAAGCAGCTCTTTCAGTAGTTTAGTTGGAATAGGGTCCAGTATGCAGCTTGAAGGTTTAGAGGCCATGATTATTTTCATCATTGTGTCAAGAGATATAGTACTAAAACACTTGAGTGTCTCTCTTGATCCTAGGTCCTGGCAGAGTTGTACAGACTCAGGACAGCTGAGCTTTGGAGGAATACGCAGATTTAAAGAGGAGTCCGTAATTTTCTTTCTAATGATCATGATCTTTTCCTCAAAGAAGTTCATGAATTTATTACTGCTGAAGTGAAAGCCATCCTCACTTGGGGAATGCTGCATTTTAGTTAGCTTTGCAACAGTATCAAAAAGAAATTTCGGATTGTTCTATATGCATGTGTGCGTGCATGTGTTTGTGTATGTGCGTGGTGTGCTTGCGTGTGTGCATTTGTGTGTGTGTGTGTGCATCTGCCCTCCAGAGGAGCGTGTTCTGATGGATGTTAATGGGGACTGACACAGGATGTCCCCTGAGGGAGAGAACGGCCAACCAGGGAAGGAGGGAATGAGGGAAGAGGAGGGGGGAACTCACCCCTTTAATCCACTCCCTTCTTCACAGAGAGGAGAAAAGGCAGTGAACCCAAGCCTCATCCCACTCTTCCAGCCTGCAGCGCTGCACAGGAGCACTTAAAAGCATTTTAACAAGCTAGTCACTTCATTAAATATGGACTTCCTGTCAGCAAAACTCTGGGAGAAAAACTCTCTTTGACTTTACACATTGACAGAGAGTGCAAGAGAGAGAGAGAGAGTTAAAAAATAAAATAAAAAATAAAAATATTATTAAAAAAAGACATCAAAAAAGGCTTGTGATCTAGATAACGTCAGAAATGAAATGCTGAAAAACAGCACACCTGAGTTGCAAAATGCTGTGCTTAAATTGTTCAACATGGTATTAACTTCTGTCTGCTTTCCTGATGTCTGGAACCAGGGGCTCATCTCCCCTATCCACAAAAGTGGACAAATCAGACCCCAATAATTTGGGGTCTGATTTGCATAAACAGCGTCTCGGGAAAGGTTTTCTGTAGCATTTTGAATTCAAGAATTCAAACCTTTCTTCAAGAAAAAAATGTAATAAGTAAATGTCAAATTGTCTTTCTCCCCAACTATTGCACTACTGACCATATATACACCTTACATACATGAATTAATAAACACGTCCACCAAAAAAAGAGGACAAAATCTTTGTTTGCTTTATTGACTTTAAAAAAGCATTTGATTCTATATGGCACAAAGGGCTATTCTACAAAATTCTCCAAAGTGGGCTTGGTGGTAAGGTGTATGACTTAATAAAATGTATGTACACAGAAAACAAGTGTGCAATAAAAATCAAAAACCAAAGAACAGAATTATTTTCACAACGTCGAGGTGTGAGACAAGGCTGCAGTTTGAGTCCAAACCTTTTCAACATTTATATCAATGAATTAGCAGACATGTTGGACCATTCTCCAGCTCCAGGACTCACACTATTTGACACACATAGATAAAATACCTGCTATATGCTGATGATTTGGTTCTTCTATCACCAACCAAAGAAGGTCTTCAACAGAATCTTAACATTCTAGAGCAATATTGCCATCTGGGTTTTTTCCTGAAAAAACGCAGATGTCAGAAACACAAATATAAATTCACCCTGAACAACACCCTAATTGAACACACTAAAAATTACTCATACCTTGGTCTGACCATATCTGCATCGGGAAACTTTAATACGGCAGTGAATGCACTCAAAGAAAAAGCCCGCAGAGCATTGTATGCAATAAAAATGAAATTATTCAAAATCAACATCCTAATTCAAATGTTGGCCAAAATATTTGACAGTGTAATCCTACCAACAGCTCTTTATTGAAGTGAGGTTTGGGGGCCACTCAATAAACTGGACATTAAAATGTGGGACAATTGAAGCCCTACATCCAGAATTCTGTCGTAAAATTCTACAAGTCCAAAGAAATACACCAACTAATGAATGTAGGGCAGTATTGGGCCGCTTTCCAGTGGTAATGAAAATACAGAAAAGATCATTAACATTTTGGCTACATCTAAATTCAAGTCCAAATTCAAGTCTGCAATTTAAAGCACTTCAAACCCAAGAGCTAAGCCCAGAAACGAGCCCTCTCAGTCAGCTGGTGTTGGACCTAACCAACCAAGCTGACACCAGCACTGCTTCAAAATGAAGAATTTCAATAATCAAAATCATCAACCAATCAAAGGACTCATATATACAACATTGGAAAAACAAAACAAAATCCCAAAGCTGACTAAATTGCTATCTGGCCCGAAACAGAGAATATGAATTGGCTGATTATCACTACTCTGTCAGAGATACGAAGCAGAGACAGATCCTTACCAAGTACAGGCTGAGTGACCACCAATTGGCAATAGAAACCGGCAGACATAAAAAGACATGGCTACCCAAAGAGGAGCGTGTATGTGGTCACTGCACGACAGGGGAGGTAGAAACAGAGATGCACTTTCTCCTTTACTGTGAGAAATATTCCTCACCAAGAGATTAATTATTCACAGAAATGACTACATTTATTCCAAATTTTAACTTATTAAACCCAGAGGAAAAACCAAAAATACTAATCTGCGAAGGAGGAATGGCTCCTCTTGCAGCCAAATATGTATTTGCCTGCCATAGCCTGAGGGACACTGAAAAATAACATCTGCATAGTAAACAGTAACTTACCTATTATTAGTATTATTGGTATTACTATTATTATTGTTGTTGTGATTATTATTCCAAATAGTAGTGGTATGGGTAGTAGGGGTGATGGTAATGATAGCAGTTTAGTGATGGTGGTGGTAGTAGTAATGATGATGGTAGTTGTAGTACTGATGTAATGGTGAAGATAAACATTTTCCATGTTTAGCTTTTTATATTTCTAATATTTATATATATTTTGTGTTATTATTATTTACTACCATTTTATATTATTATTTGTTATTGTTTATAATTTTATTAAAATGTATATTGTATACATTGTTGCTTTAGCAATATTGACACAATGTTTTTCATGCCAATAAAGCAGCTTGAATTTGAATTTGAGAGAGTCAGAGGGAGAGGGAGAGAGAGGGAGAGGGGTAAAAAAAGAGAAAGAATGGTAGGAGACAGAAAGAGAGAGAGAACAAGAGAGAAAGAGAGAGAGAACGAGATAAAGGGAGAGGGAGGTGGAAATAGTCCACTACTACTATTATTATTGCTGTTAATCCCACCATTTATTTATATATAAATATATATATATTTTGTGTATATATATACATATATATTTTATTTAAATTTTTCGATATGTATACTTTGACAATGTAAGTAATAATAACTTGCCATGTCAATAAAGTCAATTGAATTGAATTGAATTGAATTGAGAGAGAGACTGGTATGTGAGAGTTAGGTCAAAATTAGGTGTGTGGATGACGGTCATTCTTAAGAAAACAAATTATGAAGTGGCTACAATTGAATGAATTGTTCTTTCTATTTTACAAATGTTATTTTGACATTTTTGAGTAAGAAACACTTGAACGTTCAAGTCTACATATCTTATTTTAACCAATTAAATATTGAAACAAAATGGCATTGCACATCTCCCTATTAGTATTCTCACTATGATAATGTTTTGATGAAAGGCCCCTCTTTTCCTTTTCACATCAAACCATGTCCAAATCAACCTACTATTTGTTTTAAATGACTGCGTTACTCAATTAAGTTATTTGTAGATCATTTGGACATGATTTGGAAAATGCTAATTTAGTTGCCTCAGTGGAGGGGGGGGGGGGGGGCAGTTGCCCCCAACACACTCACTATAAATACACTCACTACACACTCACTATGTTGTACTGCTTTTTTTCAATTTTCAGTTTTTCTCTCTAAACAAGTGGATTATTTATCTTTAGGTTACCCTAATAGTATCAATTATAAAACGTTTATAAACTTAAGTTAATTTGATTTTTATATATTTTTTTTTCTAAATGACAAAATAGTTGATCAACTTACAGTACCTCAAATTTGTTTTGTTAGAGTGACTTACATTTTTAGATGAGACAAACAACATTTTTAGATGAGACAAACAACATTTTTAGTTCAGTAAGATTATTGGTAGCCAGGGAAAGTGTTGGGGGTGAGGGGATGGTGACATAAAGTGGTTCCTGTGAGAATTACAGTTACCCCGGGGGATGTTACCCTACTAGAAGAGAACGAGAGAAAATTGAGAGATGGGGAGAGGGTGTTAGAGAGTGCGATGGAAGAAAAAGAAAGAGAGAATTTCAAAACTATTGTGCGCACAAATGTATTGCACACACATAAACAGAGAGACAGAGAGAGACAGAGAGAGACAGGGAGAGACAGGGAGAGAGGGAGTTACGGGAGAAACAGAGAGAGACAGGGAGAGAGACAGGGAGAGACAGGGAGAGACAGAAAGAGACAGAGAGAGACAGGGAGAGACAGAGATAGAGACAGGGAGAGACAGGGAGAGACAGAGATAGACAGGGAAAGAGAGTCAGATGGACAGCACCCTTCAGGTCATTGGGTTCATAACATGTTCCCTTTTGTCTTGGCTGTGGTTTTGTTGAGATTGCACCATGGCAGCATAAAACAATATTGCTCTGGCCAGTATTCATAATATTCACAATATTAGTATGTCATATTGTTAGTGTATTTTCCAATATTAATGAATTAATTTATTGACGTCTTAAACTGTGTGATAGGTAAACCTTTTGTTTTCCTCTTTGTGTTTGTGTTCAAGAGGGACGGTTTGGAGAGATTACATCACCTCTGACCTCACTGACCCTTCATCATCATGGCGACTGTCGCATGGTGACAGACAGATGTCATCAATCAACTGTTCTGACAGCTCATTCTCTTCTGCTTATAGAAAAGGATGCGGAGGGTTATTTGTGTATGGGTGTGTGTGTTTGTGTGTGTACATAAGAGAGAGCGCCTGTGTGTGTGTTTCGTTCTATGAAGTCAGAAATGTAGATATGTCCAAGTAGATAAATTTCCCAGATAATGTCACACAGTTCATTTTATATTCTGTATATTTTGTTAGGTATTAATTAGTGAATGTTTGACAGAGTGTGTGGCCCTTTTAAAGGGTTCACAATGGACTTCAAAGTGGGTCAGAGGAAAAATATCTTCAACAATTATTCATGGGCCTGTCCCATCTCTCTCTTCTCTCTTTCTCTCTCTACCTTCATGGTCTTCTCTAATCCCCCCACCACCCCTCTTTCTCCCCTTTTCTTTTTAAAATCTGCATCAAATTGCAGCAGTAGGAAAAAGAGAACAAGATCAGAGGAGAGAGGGAAGAGGATAGAAAGAGGCAGAGGGGAAATGTTTGTACCATGTTACCTCTTGTCAGCAGGGTATGTGATGAAATGTAGGTGCAACGCATGCTCAGCAGATCTACTTTTTTTTCACTCTACACCAAATAACAGACACTCAAGCACACTTCCAATTTAAAGTAAGCTGAACAGAGTGCACCCACAACATTCAACTATTTCTCCCATTACAGATCAGGGGAAAACAAATATAAGGAGACATGGAAGGGAGCTTTTCAGGCGATTTGTACTGAAGTTGCAGGCGAACTCCTCTAATTAGATGCAGAAAGAATTTTAAACTGCTGATTGGATTATCAGGGAATGTGACAGAGTTCTGATTGGATTTTGAGTGTTAGAGTTTTCTGATTGGATGAATTAGTCAGTTAGTTCGAGTATTCAGATTGGATGTTGTAAGAAAGAGAGGGTTCCAATTGTCGGAAGAGAGAATGTAAGAACTGATTGGATGATGACCGAGAGAGAAATGGTTCTGATTGGAGGTTGAGCGGGTGAGATTCCTCTACAGTATCTGGGTGTCATGGCTGCCAGGTCCCTGCAGGTCTGAACTGTAAATCTACACATTAATCAGACTCAGCAGGGAGCGATCAAAGGAGCCCGCTCCATCTTTACTCAGAGCAGCTCTTTGAAGTGTCTCAACGTGTGTGTGTGTGTGTGTGTGTGTGTGTGTGTGTGTGTGTGTGTGTGTGTGTGTGTGTGTGTGTGTGTGTGTGTGTGTGTGTGTGTGTGTGTGTGTGTGTGTGTGTGTGTGTGTGTGTGTGTGTGTGTGTGTGTGTGTGTGTGTGTGTGTGTGTGTGTGTGTGTGTGTGAGAGGCTTAACCAGTGTGGAGTGCAGTCTTCAGCCTCACTTCTGTTCCCTCAGGAAACCAAGGCCTAGTTTCCCTGCTGCCTGCTGATTGGTTAAAACACACAACAAGATACATCATGATTGGTGAAAACATGACAACATATCTCAGTATACATGCTAGGGTACACTGTGTCCAAACCTTTCCAGTTCATTCCAGAGGTCTTGATGAAAAGGAAAAAGGAGAGTTATTGAAGAGTACTTAGGAAATGGAGAACCCTTAGGAAATGGAGAACCCTTAGGAAATGGAGGACATAGGTTAAATAAAATGTCAAATTGTACATGTTTGTTGACAACAATAAAATATCAATCCACATCACAGTCTGATGTCCAGTAGAAATACAACATGCATCAATGTTATATGAAACCACACACTACCTTTGTTTGACTATATATCAACAGCCTGGCTATATTATTCTCAGAAGGTTGTCCGAGTATTGAGTTTCTCAACTGAAGTTCCTTCTGGAAAAATAAAGAAATACATTCTTATAGTCTCATAGTAGCCTATGTAATCATATATTGCAGATTGTGTGTGTGTGTGTGTGTGTGTGTGTGTGTGTGTGTGTGTGTGTGTGTGTGTGTGTGTGTGTGTGTGTGTGTGTGTGTGTGTGTGTGTGTGTGTGTGTGTGTGTGTGTGTGTGTGTGTGTGTGTGTGTGTGTGTGTGTGTGTGTGTGTGTGTGTGTGTGTGTGTAACGATCAGTAGACACTAGACTGACTCTCTGTGTTCATAAGCTGTAACTGCAGCCTTCTTAGTGCACCACACAGTGCTAAATAGCATGTTACCTTTGTAGCCCACAGACCTCTAGTTACCATGGCAATGTAAGCTGCTGCTAAAGCCTTCTGAATGCGGTGGCTTATTGTTGGCCAGTTTACATTGCTCTCTGTGTTGGCTGTTAAATAAAGGTAATAGATAAATACATCCGTTTCTGAAACTCTGAATTAGAAGTGACTTCTTAGTAAGCGAGAACAGCGAGAATATGTTATGTGCACTCTCTGGGAGTCACCCAGGGATATATTTGGCAACTGGACATGAACATGCTGCATCTCAATAGTCTATACAGTTGCTTCCTCTTTCCTTTCCTTTGACTGCACATGAACAACTGACAGAACTTGTTAAGAGAAAGCATCCCCACTAGGCCTGAAGCATATAGCTTCCTATTGCTTCCTATTGCTTCATATTGCTTCACATTGCTTCACATTGCTTCACATTGATTTAACTCATCCTGTATTTTCAGACCGGTGCAGATGAAGAGCTGACAAGAAATTGCCACTGAAAACAAGGAGATAGTAGACTAGAATATTACAGGCTTTGTATGACAATCCTGCCATCTTCTGGCCAATTTGGGACATCCATGTTCTGGTAAATTTGAGATGGTGTTTTTCAATAAAACATAGTATGCTATTATTTTGACAGTATAAACTTTATACAAACTCTGTACAAACTCAAACATTAATGTGAAGTTTAATTAATTTGAAGTTTCAATTTGTAGTGCAGCTTTGCTAACTGCTAACATCATGGATATTGGATTATATCATTTTTTTAGGACTATGCTAAATCATGATAACAACTGGAGGGCTGGGTTTGAATCCCACCGGTGCCATCTTTGATGATGTCCTTTTTTTTGGCACCTAAAACCCTCACACAATTTTACAGATGCACAATTGAGAGCAGCCTGTCGGGCTGTATCACCGCCTGGTACGGCAACTGCACCGCCCGCAACCGCAGGGCTCTCCAGAGGGTGGTGCAGTCTGCCCAATGCATCACCGGGGGCAAGCTACCTGCCCTCCAGGACACCTACAACACCCCATGTCACAGGAAGGCCAAAAGATCATCAAGGACAACAACCACCAGAGCCACTGCCTGTTCACACCGTTATCATCCAGAAGGCGAGTTCAATACAGGTGTATAAAAGCTGAGACTGAGAGACTGAAAAACAACTTGTATCTCAAAGCCATCAGACAATTAGATAGCCATCACTAGCATATTAGAGGCTACTGCCCTATATACATAGATTGAAATCACTGACATTGCTTTACTTTAGATTATGTGCATTGTTAGATATTACGTGTTAGATATACACTACCGTTCAAAAGTTTGGGGTCACTTAGAAATGTCCTTGTTTTTCAAAGAAAAGCTCACTTTTTGTCCATTAAAATAACATCAAATTGATCAGAAATACAGTGTAGACATTGTTAATGTTGTAAATGACTATTGTAGCTGGAAACGGCTGATTTTTTATGGAATATTTACATAGGCGTACAGAGGCCCATTATCAGCAACCATCACTCCTGTGTTCCAATGGCATGTTGTGTTAGCAAAGTTTATCATTTTAAAAGGCTAATTGATCATTAGAAAACCCTTTTGCAATTATGTTAGCACACCTGAAAACGGTTGTGCTGATTAAAGAAGCAATACAACTGGCCTTCTTCAGACTAGCTGTGTATCTGGAGCATCAGCATTTGTGGGTTCGATTACAGGCTCAAAATGGCCAGAAACAAAGACCTTTGTTCTGAAACTCATCAGTCTATTCTTGTTCTGAGAAATGAAGGCTATTCCATGAAGAAATGAATGGCGCTTTTGTAGGGGTTTTGGATAAACGCTGAATATAAGGTCTGTGGTAAACACAGGCTTAGGAGATCTTATACATTCTGTTCTATGGGATAATCTTCATCAGCTAACATCACATTTTGGGAATTTTGAAGCATTTATGGAATAAAAAAGCACATAAAGGCTTTATAATTCATAAAGGTCTTGTTAACTGTCTGATATTATCATAGAACAAAACGTACAACATCTCATAAGTCTGTGTTAACCTCAGACCTTATTATCGCATTTATCCCTAAACCCTATTCTTTCCTCATTCATTTTCCCCATAGGTTTACCGGTTTTTACATCTAGCTAAGGGGCTTGTTCGACATTTCAGCCGACTGTGCAGGAGACTGATCTATGAAGAACCTTGCATCATAAATAACTACTCCTTATTATTTGTAGATCAGTCAGTCAGTCACAATTTACTCATGATACATTAGGCTTTTGATCCTATTGGACACGGCGAAGGTGAGGTGTTGTCTTATGTAAACAATTTCAGATGGGCAGTCTGTCTCACTGTCTAGGATTGGATAGAGTGCAATCACCGCAGCTGTGTATGTAAGCATTTCTGCAAGTAAGCGTTTCGTTGGATGGTGTATACAACAGCAGCCTGCTGAGGGGAGGACGAATCATAGTAATGGCTGGAACGGAGAAAATGGAATGACATCAAACACATGAAAACCATGTGTTTGATGTGTTTGATACCATTCCCCTTATTCCGCTCCAGTCATTACCACGAGCCCGTCCTCCCCAATTAAGTTGCCACCAACCTCCTGTGGTGTATACCATATGTATCCTATACATAAGACTAATAAAACTTGAAACTTGGGCAAGTGAGCATTGTCAAAATCAAAACCCAACCCTCAAGTAAGTCATGACGAACTCACTGACAAAACTCAGTTTTGGACGAGACTGACTTTATGAACAAAATTATAGTAGTCAATAATATTGAGTAGCACCTATCTCCACGGGAGTAACCTAACGTGTAGCAGGTTGTCCGGGGAGGGTCTCTTATGCACTCTTATGCACATGTAAATGTGGAGGAGTTGTTAACGATGGAGTGTCGCCATGTCAATATTCCAGATGAAAACAGCTTCAGAAAGCAGCACGTGCCCTATACTGGAATCTACGACAAAAACAACACCAATTAAATTGGTATGTGGTGTCTGTTGACTTTGTGGCAAGAACTTAATCTCGAAGAAAGACATGCACTATGTATAGGCATCCGCTGTATGTTTAAACCGGGGACTGTAAACAGCGAGGCGCACAGGCTCTCTTCCTTTTCCCCTGAAAACCGTATGTTTCTGCTTTCACGACCCCTCTCAGGGTGCTACTTGAGTCTCCAGTAGGTTCTTCTTTGTCTTTGGCAGGGTTTAACGGCGGTTGACATCCAATATGTTGCATTATCGCCCGCAACTGGACTATAGTATCAATCCATTATACTTTATGATACAAAATGAAAAAATAAAAACACCCTTCCAACTAACCCTACACTCGTTAAAAACCCACTACCCCATTCCAATACTTTCCCCCTATCCGCTCCGGCACCATGCCAATGACCTGGGAGGACGTGATACCACCCCTCAACACTCAATACAGTAAATCTTCTGAAGTCACATCTCATATACCCAAGTACTTCTCTTCAGCTGCCCCCACAACATCTATTTTCTGTGATTTACGTTCCATTTCTGTGGTACAGTTGATAACCATTGCCATGAACACTAAGAAGCCAACCTTAATGAAGCATATATCACTCGTTGGCCAATCCCTCTGTGCTGGCACAGATCTACTACTCACAGGGATCCTCTCAGGATCCCTCACCATTGACCCATCCTCCTCTACCTTCTTCACTGCCTCAGCGTACGACACTTTCTGCACTACTCTGGCCACCTCCGATTTTTTTATCAAATGAGCATCCCCACAGTTGACACACAAAACTTGATCTACCGAAACTACACAATCCTCTGTCCCATGCCCTCCTGCACACTTCCCACATCTTGAAATCTCCCTCCTACACACTGCTGCTACATGGCACCTGGCACCTAAAACATCTTTGTGGATGTGGCACAAAATCTCTAACTGATATATCCTAAAGACTGGGAGTCAAATGGACTGACAGTGACTCACCATGTCTCACCACCGGGTCTGCGGGTGTCATAAACACCAGGAATCTTCAACTTCAATTGCTTCACCTTCACACTTAACGCTACCCCAGAAATCCCTCCTTTCAAAGGTGTCCTGTTCCTAAGAGCAAAGCAAGAAACAGATATTGACCCAAGTTGCGTGGCTGGAAGCACCAGCTCCCTCAGGGCAGGAGAAACACAAACAAATATCACAAGTCCACTACAAGTTACCTTCACTGATTCAACTGCACACAACTCCTTTCCCACCCACCCTGAAACCACAAATGGATCTGCCAAAAGGGAAGGATCCACTTTCTTCAAATATTTCACTCCAACTGGACCAGATTCTTCTTTATCATGTCCATCAATACCAGGTTCGGTCTCCGAGCTCTTCACCACACCCACCTCACTAAACTCGCCCTCATTCACTTCCATTTCACCTCCAGAACTTGGCTTGCAGAACCAATCTTCTTTGACACACCATCTCCCTCTTTTCCTCCATCTTCAATAGATTCAAACTGAACCTCTGCCTCTCTCATTCTCTTTAACCTCTTCTTCCTCTCTTTTTCCCCCATTCCTCTTCCGAAATCCAATTAAACTCTCTTTCTTGCCTCCTGGAGGGACGTCATCTCCGGGCGCACCAAAACCTCACTAGTAGCTTGAGCACGGAACCCCCTTGTTGCGCTCAGGTCATAATGTAATGCGTCATTCTGAACAGAAGGTGACAGTGTTTCCATCTCCTACTAGGACCAGTGGAAGTGGTGCTTCAGCAAGCCTACAAACTGTAGTAATTGGGTAGGAGACTTGTAGAGGATCAATCAATCAACAATTCGATTGGGATGCTTTATATCAAATTAATTTAACTGCAGCCCGGCCTTAAATCCCCAAAGACCAAGCAAAGGTGAGCAGGTAACTTATCTTGAAACCATAAGGTAGAAAACAACGATGTGATCTGGTGAGCTGTTAGATGTTTACTGCTTCGGACGTTGGGTTCACTGTTTGGGTTATCATCTGTTTCTTTACGCTTCTGATATTTTATCGGTAATTGTCTTAGAAGGAAATTAATGGTAAACATGGATAGGTTATTTGAGATGGCACTTTCACAACGATGATGTTGCTTAGAGGGATATATGTTTTTTAATATAGTTATTATGTCCTTGAATGTGTGGGCAAAGCTAGGCTAGTTATTGTGAGGATGCAACAAAGTAGCCTAAAGCAAGACACTGGATACATTTCGAGAATGCAATAGGCCTATGCCATGTTTTCCCGTGCTTTCCCCTGTCGCCTCTGTCCGTGAGCATTTGGTGTTGATACTGCTAATGTGCATGGTAAACCACCATGCCTTGGGCCTCCCTTCCTCCGATAAGCCCTGATTCTGGGGCCCTGCCAGGCTACGCGATTATTAGGGTACCACCCAGTGGGTCACGGTTCCGCTCGCTCTCTCTCTCTCTCTTTCTTTCTCTCTCTCTGTCTCTTTCTCTTTCTCTTTCTCTCTCTCGCTCCGTCTTTCTGGGCTGAAACATGCGTCCCTGGAGCTGTCCATGGTCCTGAAAGATCCACACTAGTCTTTCATTGTAGAAAATTGAGTGAAATAGTGTTGTTTTTCCTCTGCCAGCCTCACCCTGGCAACCTCACCCTGCCAGGCTCACCCTGGGCCTCACCCTCCCAGTCTCACCCTGTCAGCCTCCTTTAAGCTATTGTTGGATATTTATCAACTTCTCATTTAGTTTATTGTAGCTCAAGAGATAAGGGAAGCAGATTTCAATTGAATACAATTTCACTTTATTTCATTGTGGACCACTGTGCGGCAAACCTACAGAGATCTGTTGTCAAATATAGCCTACAACACAATGTATTTTTTGGTATTAATTTGCTGGCTATTTATAATGCCTGTAGGAGCTGTGTGCTATTCACACATTTATTTTTCCAATACCCTATAGTCTAGACAAACAGTGCACATGTCAACCAGGAAGAATCAGCCTATATCCCCCTGCTTCATTAATATGAATGAGACGTTCATATCTTCATATTTGGAGCTGAACATTGGACATTGGGAGTTGAATGTTATTCCTAAAAGTTGAATGGTATTCCTAAAAGTTGAATGTTATTCCTAAAAGTTGAATGGTATTCCTAAAAGTTGAATGTTATTCCTAAAAGTTGAATGGTATTCCTAAAAGTGAATAGAAATCTGAATTGGAACACTTCACCATCCAGGGTTTTGGAGGAGTTGGATTTGCATAACATTATGATCATATAAACTTCCAATATTGATTAAATAAAATGTAGCCTATGTTGGCCGTGCACTTCATAGCCTGTTTTCAGGCTGCCTAAAATGGCCTAAACTAAGATAGGTGCATTTTCGTTTCCAATATTCTCTAATGATTGTCTTTACTCTTGGGTATATATATATAGATATAGATATATATATTGGGACAACAAATGCCCACCACGATTTGTCAAACATAGACTAACTCAATATTATAGGCGAACGCTATTTATGTCAGTCTGTCTTGCAATTATCATTATTCTGATCGAAAATAGGACCATACCAGTGTTCCACCCTAGTAATTAAAACGCCCCCCTGATTGGACAGATAGATAATCCCGGTGGGCCTCGCGCTCCTACTAACGCGCGAGTGGGACTGAGCGCGAGTCACAATCTGCCCAGGGCGAGGGCAAGACGCATGCGAGAACCCGGTTAAGGAGGCACGCGCTCCAGTCTCTCACCCATGCCAGTCTTTAAGCGCGTTTAACGTCGCTTTGCAAAACACATAATTACAGAAGTGTTCTTTAATTTATATGCGCGCAGGGGAACGTAAAGAGAGCTTAATTCAGCAAGAGGCCGAATCCATTCACTGCGACTGTTCTGAAGAGCCACAGAGTAAGTGTGTTGACAAGGACTCCGGGAGAGTGTGTGAATACTCTCCACGACAAAAGAACGACAGGGAGGAAGAGGATACATTTCAATCGCATTTTTTAATTGTCCTTATTTTGGAAGAGAAAATGAATGCCGGGGAAGAGAACCTGCTGAAGTCCATCAGCAACGACACTCTACTCGACCTAACGCAGCGCTATGGCCAGTCCGCATTCGGCTTTGGACCTGGTCAGGTTACTGGAAGTTCTGGAGGGCGCTACCCTCTCACACCGGCGGCCGACTTCCTCCACGGTCAGACGGGCAAGTCCAACGAGAGCGGCGGGGAGCAGACCAGCGATGACGACGACAGTTTTGACCCTCTGGACCCCCGGAAGAGGGGCTCGGGCTTCGACGATGACAAACACGGGGGTCCCCTTTCTAAGAAGCCCAAGGAGCAGCGGTCTCTGCGCTTGAGCATCAATGCGCGCGAGAGGAGACGGATGCACGACCTGAACGATGCACTAGACGGCCTGCGCTCTGTGATCCCGTATGCGCACAGCCCGTCGGTGAGGAAACTCTCCAAAATAGCCACTCTCCTCCTGGCCAAGAACTACATCCTCATGCAGGCTCAGGCTCTGGAGGAGATGAGGCGGCTGGTGGCTTATCTGAACCAGGGACAGAGCATCAACTCGCCCATCCCCACCGCCCTTGCACCCTTTGGACAGGCGGCGGTGTACCCCTTCACGGGCTCGGCACTCGCCACCCACGCCGATAAATACTCAGGGACAACTGCAAGTCTCTTCAAGCACCATAACGACAAGCCTTGATATCGTTTCTCTGTATATACCTGAACTTCATCCAATTGCATCCATATATCGGTCTCTCTCTCCCACTTTCTATAGTTATTTGAATACGTTGGAAAAGGGACTAGGCCTACAGAATAAATCCTAAACTATGTTTAAATAACTGCTGCCATGTTTCATCCAGATTGAATAAAAACATGAAAAACAACACTGGTCTTTACTAAAGGCGAGATTAATGTTGGGGTTGGAGCTAAAAAAAATAGCTGTTTAAGAAATATGGGGAAAAGTGTTTATCTTTCCCTATGCTCTCCTCGGAGTTAGAGGGATTTGATGAGTTGTTGTGGCCGTGACTTATCATGTTTTAATTGACAGTTTGACATTTTATGTGTGGCTATAAAAACGGTACCCTTGCAAAAGTTATGAGTGATCTAAATGTCTTATTCTTGTGTACTATGCAACATTCAGCAAAACTACGAAAAATACGGAGAGAGATGACGAAAATGCTTTCCAGTGTCCAACTTTTTTTGCAGCACTGTACATTTTTAATCAACTTTCCCTGATTTTAACGGATGCTATGTGGGGAAACACTAGTTTATTATGTCATATCTTTTTGAAAAGATGTATTGGGGATTTTGGTTTTGTTATTGCACAATTCACATGATTGTAAGCTATTGTACAACTGTGGAAAACTACTTGATCAAAGTAGTGCTATGGCATTGGTTTTCAAAACAACAGCCCGAGGAAGCATTGGGTTGTGTTGCAACATGAATTTCATATATTGTTTATATGTCTTTATAAATAAAACATATATCTATGCTCGAATAGGCTGCTATTTGTCTTTTTCCTTAAACTTGATTCCACACAAATAAACCATGCACAAAATGAAATTGACACATTCAATAATTTTACTTTATCTAGAGTTTATTAACACTGAACTGATTTGTTGTTTTATAGCTTTTGGGACAGTGGTCAGGTGATTCAGACACAAATACATACCATAGTTATGTTTGTAATTAGCATTTTAATTGCCAATTTACCACACGTTTTTCAGTTGTAGCCTACAATTTGTTAAAATGGTTTGTAGTTTACCAGACGTCTGACTTAATTTAAGGCATCCCTCGGTCTAAAATTAGTTGATTTGACTGAATTCAATACGACTAAAACATAAATAAACTGACCGTGATTAGGCTACCCATGTGGATTTCCAGGTGAGTATCAGCAATAGGCTATTATAAATGATCTCACAACAATTTAGGAAATGCGCTCTTTTCACAATTTTTTTTCATATAAGCCTACAGTAGGCCTGTCTACAATTCTCGTTGGAAAATCACAGCAATTAACACCTAATCTCACTCCTAGCTTTTCTAGGCTTCATGACGTTGACAAACCTATCCATCATTCATTTCTGCGTAATGTCGCGAATGAATGGATTCCACAAAATTAATTAGAAACTTCGTAGAGTGATCCGCTCTATTTCTCCCCCATTAAAAACCCTTTTGACATGAAGAGATACATTTATATCGCAGTAAACGAGCCGGGTCTGGCTGGTGGGGCCCGCTGGCGTGCTGAGGGGTCGGTGGCGCTGAAGGGAACGGCGCAAGAGCCGCCCGAGGCGCCCAGGACCTGTCTCCCGATATTTGGGTGATTGCGAGGCCTCGGCGAGTTTTCTCCAACCCAGCCGGATTATTAAGACGATTCCAACTCCTGTCTCCCTCGTCTCCTTAATTCGATGAACGTTACAGAGGGCAGTTTTGATTTGCAGGGCAGTGCATTGCACATAAAACTATGAGGTGGAATATATAGCTTAATCCTTATCTGAGAAATACGATTGTCTTCGCTGTAGGCCTATATTTTAAATGAAGGACAGTCAAACACATTTACTGTAGTCCTATCGTTTTCAGAACAGTACAAATAAATTAGGCTTACAGAAAACTCATGCACACTAAAACAAACTCCTTATCAACTTAACAATAAATAATTCTGCAGAAATTGACTTATTTAAAATAATCATAATCAAAAACAAGGAAATGGTATGCCTTTTTCACCCATAGCAACACGTTGTAGTCTGTGTTATAAATATTTTCGGTAATTATTATACCAATTTAAACTAACATTTTTACAGTTTAATGAGACCTCCGACTAATCACACCTGTCGTCAATGTAGGCATACATTTAGGCCTACGTGGCAGATTTGATGTAAATATCTATTTGTTTTTCACAATAGGCTACCTCCAAAGAAAAGTTCGGTTGCAATAAAATGGTGAGAGAGAGAGAGCGAGAGAGAGGTACTTTTCAGTCAGTGTCACTGTGGCTTAACTTTGCACCTTTCCACCTTTTACTCATGAGTCTGTCTGTGCGTTAAACCAGCCTATTCCTTAGCTGTGCCGAGGTGGGACACCAGGCTATGTATTCAAACAGAAGATAGACGTGAATTTAATATAATAGGAATAAGATTGGTCTACTCGTTAGTCACTCAATCATTCAGTCTCTCTGTCTGTCGCTAAGGGTTGCCCCAGTCACTCTATAACAGTTTAGATGGATGTCATAACAGCATGCCACCTCTGGCATCTCAAATTGGAGTTCTGATGACAGACGACTCCTCAGCAGCCCCGCGTGACAGGCAGAGGATCGGGGATTCGTTGTGACAAACGGTGCTGTTGATTTTAGGCCATAGCCTCCGTCTCGAGCTCAATCACTATCCACTTCGGCTAATTGGCTTGGATGAGACGGCTGCCTTTTTGCACGGAAGTCTGTATGGTCAGTTTCCCAGTGTCTCCGGTAAACTGCATGGTTTATCACTTGATACAGTATGTGTTCATGGAGACAACTTTCAATACCGCTATAGCTTGTACGTTTCAGGGTGAAATGTATTAATTATTATAATATCAACTATATTGGTGCGTTCTTGACCTTGGTGTGTAGCACATTCAGACCAGGGTCTAGAAGGAAACACATACTCTGAAATAATTATTTCAAATTTTTTCAACTCTTAATTGCCCTTGAAATGTCATTTGTATTGCCAACAATAACGAAACCAACAACAAAATATGCCACTTTCTAAAGAGATTTTAAACTATTTATAAATAGTTTATAGACTGCTGATTATTAGTTTAACTAAGTGCTATACCCAAATATGATCAGTATTTGTGATAATGGCACCGTAATGAAATGCCTCCCAATCTGTCTAGATAACTTCATAATATTTTACGTCAAGTACATAGCCTACTCATATACTGACTCTTGTTGACACACACACACACACACACACACACACACACACACACACACACACACACACACACACACACACACACACACACACACACACACACACACACACACACACACACACACACACACACACACACACACACACACACACACACACACACACACACACACACATGCCCTCAGTGATGTTATGTAGACCAACACATATCCCAGCACACTCCTGCCTACCTGCACAACTGTGTCCAATCTAGTGCACAGTACTAAGCTGCATTTCTGGTGTCTGTAAACATTTGTGTTTGTTCTCAGTGGGATCAGAAGGGAGTGATTTCATTAGCAGGGCCGTGAGCTTTGAGGTATGTTGTTGTGCTTTTCCACAACCCGATGGTATAGTAGTAAAAACATATGCCCTTAAGTGCCAACCTCTCTCTAATGCTTCTGACAGCGCTGCTTTCTCTAATTACGCTCTCTCGGAGACTGGCCTTCGTGTCTGATGCACATTGTGACACTCTTTATCACACTCGTATACACAGAGGACAAACACACACACACACACACGCACAAACACACACACAAACATACGTACTGCCGAGGGTTGTTAGCGGGGTTGGGGATGAGGGGGGTTGGGCTGTACTTTACAATAAAATGCTTTGCAGGTTTTCGTTCAAAACTGCTCAGAAAGGCAAACCTGTTCTGTTAGATGCCAACTGATACTGGAAACAGGGGTGTTTGGGCACGATCAAGTGGTGGAAGGGGGGAAAGTTTGCATAAACAATAGAGCCTGTGTGAGTTTGGGGTGGGGAGTATGTTTCTGTGTGTGTCTGGTTCTGGTAGTTCTGGTAGCAGAGAGAGAGAAAGAAAGAGGGAGACAAAGGGAAACATTTTAAAAAGAGGTGTAGCGTGAGAGAGGGAAGCGCTGATGGCTCTGTGTTATTGTGCCTGCAGTGGCACTGGAAGGACCCCCCAGTGTTCCATTCCTCTATGACATCACTGCTCTCCTCCCTCCCAGCCCCGCCTTGTCAGAAGCAATGAATGGGTGAGTCAGTTGGTTCCGAGGAGCCATGTGATTCGGGGCGACGTTGTTGCGAGTGCGGTGGGATGGGTCTGGGTCTTCCATTCATTACCCTCATCAGATGGGTAAGGGGGAGGGGGGTAGTGTTGGAGGGAGGACTATGTGTTCATATGGCCGCAAAACTTCAGAACATGGCAGTCAGGCAAAGCGTTTTGCCTATCGCCACAAGGCACCTGACACCACACATTGTAAACCCAGACTGTGTAGACGAGCTGGGGCTGGGCCTAGGGAGAGGGAGGGGAGACGAGAGGAGCAGGGAGGGGAGACTGCAGGACAACATGAACATGGAGGAGCTGATTTGCCTCCGTCTATAGCATTCTTTAAGATTATATTGTGCTATGCAGTTGTGTCCCAAAAAAAACTATTTTGCTCAAAACATATTATTTTACTCTTAAAGTTGTGTACATTATTGTATTTATACGTGGGATATTGTTTTTCAACAGGAAAAGTTCCAAAATAACTGGAATGCATCTTTAAGCACTTGGCTGGACAAATGTTACTATATCTAATGACAGGGCTACATTGATATTCCTAATCACTTTAGAATCAAAAGAGCTCTTTCGCTCTGTCACTGCCTCTGACCCCTTTCACTCCCTCCACCCCACCCTTTCTTTTTGATTTCCCAGTCTCACCAACTATTATCCCTCCCTCCCTCTTGGCCTGTGGTCTTGACAGAAGATGTGAGTTGACAAACGGGGGCATCCATTACCTTGGCACAGCCTAATCTCTGTAATGGTCCTCAGACACACCACTGACTGGTGGGGAACTTTGGGGGGAAATGGAGGGAAATGGGGGCACAGACACACACACACACCTTCTACTCCACCCTCCGCGTCTAGCTCCCTGCTCCGTACCAACTGAACACACACACCTTCTACTCCACCCTCCGCGTCTAGCTCCCTGCTCCGTACCAACTGAACACACACACACCTTCTACTCCACCCTCCGCGTCTAGCTCCCTGCTCCGTAC
Organism: Salvelinus alpinus; assembly: GCF_045679555.1. Lineage (NCBI taxonomy): Eukaryota > Metazoa > Chordata > Actinopteri > Salmoniformes > Salmonidae > Salvelinus > Salvelinus alpinus. The sequence goes on along the minus strand of NC_092102.1, from coordinate 37,257,033 downwards.
CAACTGAACACACACACAGACACACACAGAGTACCCTCACCCATCAACCGGCTCCATACCAGCTGAACACACACACACACCGAGTACCCTCACCCATCACCCTGTTCCGTACCAGCTGACGAGGGCCATGGTTTTGTGGGAGCAGGGGGAGTTCGTTATCCTCATTAATTAATGCCAAAAGCGATGTAGTTGGCCATCCATAATCCTCCATGCGGAGACACAGTGACAGGCAGGCAGGCAGGGCCGGCCCCACCCTCCACAGCCACTCATAGACACACACACAGGAAATGAAGATGCATTTAACTCTCATCATCAATGTGAGTCTGGGACTGGGTGTATGTGGGGATGGGGGGACAGGGAGTGTTAGCTGTGTGTTGGGGGCGATAGTGGTGTGGGTATGTATGTGTGTGTGTGTGTGTGTGTGTGTGTGTGTGTGTGTGTGTGTGTGTGTGTGTGTGTGTGTGTGTGTGTGTGTGTGTGTGTGTGTGTGTGTGTGTGTGTGTGTGTGTGTGTGTGTGTGTGTGTGTGTGTGTGTGTGTGTGTGTGTGTGTGTGTGTGTGTGTGTGTGTGTGTGTATGTGTGTGTGTGTGTGTGTGTGTGTGTGAGGTGTGCATCAATAGGCCTACTTAGGCCAAATTAACCTCTGTTAGTGATACCAGGCCACTCACACTGCCAATCCTGCATCTTATTGTCATCCTTCACCACTGCCTAACTGTTACTGCTTTTACACAATACAATCTCTGTTTGGTGTTTTCCACTTTCATTTACTTTCCTTTTCAATTGTACCTACAGATGCAGGATCTTAATTTGATCACACTGTTGCAGGAAAACTTTCCTGCAATGCAGGACATTTAAAACGTGTCATGTATTTGAGGATAAAAAATGTCACTTTCAAATTTCCATGTTGAAATTTCAGACTTGTTTCTCCCTTAAGAACAATGTACTGTATCAGCCTCTACAAATGTTTCATAAATTATAATCCACTAAGGTTACATTTACACAGTCCAATTCTGGCAAAAGATCTAATATGATTTGGCAAAAGACCAATAATTGGGCAAAAGATAAAAATTGAGCTGTCTGTGTAAACACAAACACATAATAATTCAATAATTTCCTGCTGTAGCAAACTGGCTCAAATTAAGATCCTACATCTGTATGTGTGTAATACAACAGGGTGTTATAGGATGAAGATGTGTCAGACAGTCTGAGTCCGGTGGCTGGGTCTCGGAAGTGAGCGGGACAGGGGTGCAGGGGGTGCAGTACCCTCCTGAATGAAAGGCAAGATTAATGGCATTTCCCTGCCGCAGATCGTCTCGCGCTCGCCTAATTAAAAGAGTTGGAACATGCGCATGGCCATGGATCAGTGGCTTTTAATGAGGAGCTTGTAGGCCCATTTGGGTCTCATTTTCTGCTTAATAAGGCCGGTTTAAAAAGTCATTTTGGAGGGATGTGACTCCTTTAAACCTGCTCATTATCAATAATAGTGCTTCAGTTAAGTACTTCAGGAAACGCTGTGTTTAATTAATATTGTGGGGTACACGTGGATTAGCTGACAGGCTGGAATGGAGCAGAGAGAGAGAGGGGAGGGGAGGGGAGGGGAGGTGGGGGGCTGTAATTGATGAAGAACTTTCAAGGGCACTGATTTCATTAAGCAGCTTCATTACGACCCAAATAACTCTTCATGTCATTTCAATGCTCCAGTCGCTCTCCCAGTCACACACACACACACACGCGCGCGCGCACACACACATACACACACATACACACATGTGCACAAACACGCACAGACAGACACACACACGAGCAAACACAGACACACACACACAGACATTCAAACACTCAAACACACACATTTATTGTGTTGTGTAGGAGGAGGACACAAGAAGGATTTTCACATTAGAGGGTTTGTTTTCAAGTTTAGGTTGTGAAGTAAATGCCTACTGCATATTGTGTTTTGATTGATTTAAGATGACTCCACTGCAGCCATCCATTGCAATTCGATTCTGATTTGTTATGGAAGAGCTTTCCATTGAAGCTTGTAAACACAGGGTCACCTGAGAGCTTTGAAGGTCATGGGTTTACAGGAAAAGCAGGCTTGACAGAAGAGAGTGGGCTGGAGGTGGGTGGGCCGAATCCTCTAGCAACTTCCACCACTCAGACCCACTGTTCTCTCCCACAGAGCTACAGTTACTAAAGGCTCTTATGGGCACTTTATCCTATTGTGATAATCTGCTTAGGCCTGGACTCCACTGTTGTCTATCTGGAGCTGGACTCCACTGTTGTGTATCTGGAGCTGGACTCCACTGTTGTCTATCTGGAGCTGGACTCAACTGTTGTCTATCTGGAGCTGGACTCCACTGTTGTCTATCTGGAGCTGGACTCCACTGTTGTGTATCTGGAGCTGGACTCCACTGTTGTCTATCTGGAGCTGGATTCCACTGTTGTCTATCTGGAGCTGGACTCCACTGTTGTCTATCTGGAGCTGGACTCCACTGTTGTGTATCTGGAGCTGGACTCCACTGTTGTGTATCTAGAGCTGGACTCCACTGTTGTCTATCTGGAGCTGGACTCCACTGTTGTGTATCTGGAGCTGGACTCCACTGTTGTGTATCTGGAGCTGGACTCCACTGTTGTGTATCTGGAGCTGGACTCCACTGTTGTCTATCTGGAGCTGGACTCCACTGTTGTGTATCTGGAGCTGGACTCCACTGTTGTGTATCTAGAGCTGGACTCCACTGTTGTCTATCTGGAGCTGGACTCCACTGTTGTGTATCTAGAGCTGGACTCCACTGTTGTGTATCTGGAGCTGGACTCCACTGTTGTGTATCTGGAGCTGGACTCCACTGTTGTCTATCTGGAGCTGGACTCCACTGTTGTGTATCTGGAGCTGGACTCCACTGTTGTGTATCTAGAGCTGGACTCCACTGTTGTCTATCTGGAGCTGGACTCCACTGTTGTGTATCTAGAGCTGGACTCCACTGTTGTCTATCTGGAGCTGGACTCCACTGTTGTGTATCTGGAGCTGGACTCCACTGTTGTCTATCTAGAGCTGGACTCCACTGTTGTCTATCTGGAGCTGGACTCCACTGTTGTCTATCTGGAGCTGGACTCCACTGTTGTGTATCTGGAGCTGGACTCCACTGTTGTCTATCTGGAGCTGGACTCCACTGTTGTCTATCTGGAGCTGGACTCCACTGTTGTCTATCTGGAGCTGGACTCCACTGTTGTCTATCTAGAGCTGGACTCCACTGTTGTCTATCTGGAGCTGGACTCCACTGTTGTCTATCTGCAGCTGGACTCCACTGTTGTCTATCTGGAGCTGGACTCCACTGTTGTCTATCTGGAGCTGGACTCCACTGTTGTGTATCTGGAGCTGGACTCCACTGTTGTGTATCTGGAGCTGGACTCCACTGTTGTCTATCTGGAGCTGGACTCCACTGTTGTGTATCTGGAGCTGGACTCCACTGTTGTGTATCTAGAGCTGGACTCCACTGTTGTCTATCTGGAGCTGGACTCCACTGTTGTGTATCTGGAGCTGGACTCCACTGTTGTCTATCTGGAGCTGGACTCCACTGTTGTCTATCTGGAGCTGGACTCCACTGTTGTCTATCTGGAGCTGGACTCCACTGTTGTCTATCTGGAGCTGGACTCCACTGCTGTGTATCTAGAGCCGGACTCCACTGTTGTCTATCTGGAGCTGGACTCCACTGTTGTCTATCTGGAGCTGGACTCCACTGTTGTCTATCTGGAGCTGGACTCCACTGTTGTCTATCTAGAGCTGGACTCCACTGTTGTCTATCTGGAGCTGGACTCCACTGTTGTCTATCTGCAGCTGGACTCCACTGTTGTCTATCTGGAGCTGGACTCCACTGTTGTCTATCTGGAGCTGGACTCCACTGTTGTGTATCTGGAGCTGGACTCCACTGTTGTGTATCTGGAGCTGGACTCCACTGTTGTCTATCTGGAGTTGGACTCCACTGTTGTGTATCTGGAGCTGGACTCCACTGTTGTGTATCTAGAGCTGGACTCCACTGTTGTCTATCTGGAGCTGGACTCCACTGTTGTGTATCTGGAGCTGGACTCCACTGTTGTCTATCTGGAGCTGGACTCCACTGTTGTCTATCTGGAGCTGGACTCCACTTTTGTCTATCTGGAGCTGGACTCCACTGTTGTCTATCTGGAGCTGGACTCCACTGTTGTCTATCTGGAGCTGGACTCCACTGTTGTGTATCTAGAGCTGGACTCCACTGTTGTCTATCTGGAGCTGGACTCCACTGTTGTCTATCTGGAGCTGGACTCCACTGTTGTCTATCTGGAGCTGGACTCCACTGTTGTCTATCTGGAGCTGGACTCCACTGTTGTCTATCTGGAGCTGGACTCCACTGTTTTTTTATCTGGAGCTGGACTCCACTGTTTTTTTATCTGGAGCTGGACTCCACTGTTGTCTATCTGGAGCTGGACTCCACTGTTGTCTATCTGGAGCTGGACTCCACTTTTGTCTATCTGGAGCTGGACTCCACTGTTGTCTATCTGGAGCTGGACTCCACTGTTGTCTATCTGGAGCTGGACTCCACTGTTGTGTATCTAGAGCTGGACTCCACTGTTGTCTATCTGGAGCTGGACTCCACTGTTGTCTATCTGGAGCTGGACTCCACTTTTGTCTATCTGGAGCTGGACTCCACTGTTGTCTATCTGGAGCTGGACTCCACTGTTGTCTATCTGGAGCTGGACTCCACTGTTGTCTATCTGGAGCTGGACTCCACTGTTTTTTTATCTGGAGCTGGACTCCACTGTTTTTTTATCTGGAGCTGGACTCCACTGTTGTCTATCTGGAGCTGGACTCCACTTTTGTCTATCTGGAGCTGGACTCCACTGTTGTCTATCTGGAGCTGGACTCCACTGTTGTCTATCTGGAGCTGGACGCCACTGTTGTGTATCTAGAGCTGGACTCCACTGTTGTCTATCTGGAGCTGGACTCCACTGTTGTCTATCTGGAGCTGGACTCCACTGTTGTCTATCTGGAGCTGGACTCCACTGTTTTTTTATCTGGAGCTGGACTCCACTGTTTTTTTATCTGGAGCCATGCAGGGAAGTGGTGTACTTGAGGGGTTTTGTTGCACTGCCTCTAAATCTCTGGGGGGTTTCTGCTTTCACTGCAGGACCAATTACAAGGGCCAACACTGTGGAGGCTTGCTGGGTGACATGAGGCTCACTAGTGGCAGGTCTCAATCATCAATCAATCAATATTTTAAACAGCCAATAAAAAAATAAGATAAGAATTCCACATCAGCCTAACAATAAGGAAAAGAGTGGTCGGCTTGAGGATACATTCAGCCACTATTTATTGTTGAACTCAGCGGGTTTTGTCTGGCTAATAGCATTCACAATGGGCTGCAATATTCAAGGTAAATTAAATTAAATCAAATGAAATCCAACTTGAGAATCCTCATTTTTTGTGTGCAAAGGTTTTTACCACGGCCTTTAGGGCTGGGTTGCGGGCCTGCCTGTTTTCTATACTGGGTATTGCCTGTACATTATATGTCCATTGCACTGCACACAATGTAAACTTAGTCTTGAATGATGCATGCCAAAATATACCAGAGATAATGGACTGGTGATAATGCAACCACTCAATTTAAAAGCCAGTTCACCAGTATGAACGAAACCGCACCGCGTTTTTTTGTTCAAACCCACAAGAACTTTTAAAGACGATAATCTGTTTGCATCTGCCAATTTGTTGGCTGTCCAGAATCCAGACGACCTGTCCCCAGAGTTTCCTATACAGTTCATCTCTTTCCGTAACGTGGCAATTAAGTAGAACAAGAGGCTCAATTAAAGATGTTGCAGAACTGCTGTACTTTAAGCATCACTCCCTTCTGCCCAGTTTCAATGATGTTGCTATAGCAATCAAGCTATTTTTACCATCCCTGTAACTGTCGCTTCTGTGGAGAGATCGTTTTGTCAACTAAAACTCATAATGAACTACAAGAAGCATTAGGCTCTCGGACTGAAATACGCTTTTGAACACCTGAGTAAGCTCCAGTCATTGCACTGGTGCCGTCGTAGCCTTGACCACGGCATTTGTTTACTGATATCCCCTTATACTTAAACATTCCTGAAGCCCAAGAAACAAACAGTACATATGGAAATTGAAAAGGCATGCCCTCCCCGCCCTTCTGGGCCCCCAGTTGGTGGTGTTGTATTTTTTATCTCTCCTTTGCTATTGTTCCCATTTCTGTCTCAATACATTCAATTCAAGAATACATTTGGTGTATTAGTAGCATGGTAAGAGGGATGACGTAAGTAGTTCATCCAAAGAAGTGGACTGAATGGCTTATGTTCAATTGTAGAACAAGAGAAAATAGGAAGAGGGAGAAGGAAAGGGAGGGAGAGGCTAGAAAGGAGGAGGAGGACGAGGAGGAGGAGAGAGGGAGGGAGGGAGAGGCTAGAAAGGAGGAGGGGACGAGGAGGAGGAGAGAGGGACGGAGGGAGAGACTAGAAAGGAGGATGAGGACGAGCAGGAGGAGAGAGGGAGGGAGGGAGGGAGAGGCTAGAAAGGAGGAGGAGGATGAGGAGGAGGAGAGAGAGAGGGAGGGAGGGAGAGGCTAGAAAGGAGGACGAGGACGAGGAGGAGGAGAGAGGGAGGGAGGGAGAGGCTAGAAAGGAGGAGGAGGACGAGGAGGAGGAGAGAGGGAGGGAGAGGCTAGAAAGGACGAGGAGGACGAGGAGGAGGAGAGAGGGAGGGAGGGAGAGGCTAGAAAGGAGGAGGAGGACAAGGAGGAGGAGAGAGGGAGGGAGGGAGAGGCTAGAAAGGAGGAGGAGGACGAGGAGGAGGAGAGAGGGAGGGAGGGAGGGAGAGTCTCCTTTTAATCATCACAGTGGGGGCCTACTTACATTATGTGGGTTTGACTTGTTGATAGCGTTGACACAGTCCAACTGAGTAGCAGGTGATATCAGAGCGACTTTGAAGGATTAGTGGGAATAAGAGGGGGTTTAGCGAGTTTTGCGTGGGGGATAATTCCTTTGAAATATTCTAATATGGAAAATGGATTTTATTTTCAGATTGAGGTTTCTCGAGGACAATAGCATTGGGGAAATTGTCTTACTGTATGACATCAGCAGAAGGAGGGAGAGAGAAAGAAAGAGATTAGAGAAAGAGAGGGACAAAGAGAGCAAGAGAGACCGCCTTTAAAAGGAAGGATATCAGAAGAGGTCGTCCTGCAGTACTAGAGTATAGGCTATATATAGGTGCATAGGACAGTACAGTAGCTAAGCTAACAGCTAACCCTAAACAGAGCTCAAGCTAGGCCTAATGCCACTCCAGCTAATGCTCTGGATAAGCCTCAGCTCCTCTACCTTGTTATGATTTTTCATAGAATGCAAATAAGAAGATAATAACACAAAGGCAATCCATTCCTATCTAATCTATAACACCTTTATTGTTGGGACTGATTGTTTTTCTCTGGTAGGAAATAACAGAAAAACAATCACCTTTTGTTTATTTTCAAGGAAGTGTGCAACTTTTGTTATGCGTGGTGACAAAGGATCCAAACACAGTTGTTGATAGCTACAGTACATGTTAACTAAAGGAGGAGCGATTGAAATCTAGTTTATATATATTTATGTTCTAACCAGTACAGGAAATTGAAACACATACAGTCGCAAGGTCAATAAAATAGCAGTATTAAATAGCAATACATCATTATGTGTGTGCCTGTGTGTGTGTGTGTGTGTGTGTGTGTGTGTGTGTGTGTGTGTGTGTGTGTGTGTGTGTGTGTGTGTGTGTGTGTGTGTGTGTGTGTGTGTGTGTGTGTGTGTGTGTGTGTGTGTGTGTGTGTGTGTGTGTGTGTGTGTGTGTGTACATGAAACCCCCACCCATCAGTCTCCCAGTAAAGGGCTAGCCCATTAGATCACAGGGGTGTTTGTGTGTGTCATTTACTGTCTTCATTACACTGGTGTGTTAATGGAGGAGATGACTTTGGAGGTGGAGCGATGGACAGATGGATGGATGACAGTCCTCTATCACCTCTGATGCTGACAGAGAGAGGGAGTGAAGGAGGAGTGGGATAGAGGGAGAGAAAGAAAGGGAGAGATTGAAGGATGAGAAAGAGAGAGCGGGAGGGAGAGAAAGGGAAAGAGAAAAAGAAAGAGAGAGGTGCAAGGGAGAGAAAGAGAAAATATGAAATGGTGACATTATGTCTGAATGAAAGACTGACGGAGGGGTTATATGGTGGGTAGCTGGGCACAGTGTGTGTGAGGTTGTGTGGGTGCGTGTGTGTGTGTGTATGTGTGTGTGAATGAAGCCCCATACTGTACGTTGGTGTGTCCAGGTGGCTTGCCGTTCTCTCCTGTGTGAGGGATTATTCCCAGGAAGTGCAGTGAAGCAACAGTAATACAGAGCGTGCCTTATTGTTACTGAGACTACAGCTACACGTTCACACAGTAGACACATGCATAGACACATTGAGCTGCAGAGCTATTGAAAAGAAACTTGTGCATCTCATTCACGCATTTGGAACAAATCATCTCTGTTGAGAAAACAAATAAGGATGATTGGGAGATTTTGAAGTAAAGAAAACAACTAGTATATCACTGATATTATTATGGAGAGAAAACAAGAGGATTCAGTCATTTGGAGGAATGTTTTTCTGTTTTTGGAAATCTCTACAGGTGTTCATTGACCATCCTCTTACAATATGAAACATGTCATCATACTAAACCACTCTACATTTCATCAACTTTGGGGTTTTTTTAGGATGGAAATAGGATGACTTAATTGGTTAAGAAATAAAGCTGTGGCCCAATCCCCTTTCCGGTCGCCATTGTCCTTGTATTAATATTTCAAACAATGAAGGCAAAAAAACAATACTTTGTGATCCCTAACAGGGAATTACATAGGATACATTTGTATCATCCCCCCTCCCTTCACACACACACACACACACACACACACACACACACACACACACACACACACACACACACACACACACACACACACACACACACACACACACACACACACACACACACACACACACACACACACACACACACACACACACACACACACACACACACACACACACACACACACACTTTCTGGTATTGTGAACATGGGGATTTCTGATAATGTCCCGGCTCCATTTTCATTTTAATCCCGGCAATGGGACTGGATAAGCTGGTGAAGAAGGCCTTGGCCCGGCTGATGCTTCTGATTGAGTTTCTTTTGTTTGGTAGATATGTAATATGGCCGGGTTCAGAGGATTTAATGGGGGGTTACTAGATGGTATGTGATTTAATCATGTTTGCAGAGGTAAACAGGCGGTAGTCTGCTTCCTGACACACACGCAAACGCGCACGCACGCACACGCACACACACGCACGAACACACACGCACGAACACACACACACACATCCACACACACACACACACACACACACACACACACACACACACACACACACACACACACACACACACACACACACACACACACACACACACACACACACACACACACACACACACACACACACACACACACACACACACACACACACACACACACAGGGTGTTTCAACAGTGTAAGGCAGACAAGTGCCTAAGGTGTTAGTTTCACAGAGACAGAGAGATTGGAAACATTACAAGGGTAGTATTGTGTAATGGGGGGGGGGGGTGCCTTGAACGCAGATGCTTGTGAGGGGGTGTGGGATTTTAGATAGGGACAAGGGGGAAGGACATGTGTGTGGGGGGAGATGGTATGCGGCCTGGGATATTGGAGGGGGGGGGGGGGTACTAACAAGCACAGAATGGAATTAAGAATAATTGGTCTGGAGAGGGGGTGGGGGTGGGGGGGGATGGTGGGTGGGTGGGTTTTGGGTTTTGGGTTTTGGGATTGGCGACCCAAATGTTGTAGCTTATGACCCTGGGGGGGGGATCTTTCTATAGCCTTTTAATGTGTGTGGGGGTACTGATGACAAGGACATGGATCAGTTACAGTAACCGTCCTAGACGAATGGATTATGGAGGAACAAATAGATAATGAACAGGATTTAATGAAGAAAGGAAGGGGGTGGAGAGTAAAAAGGGAGGCATTGTATTTGACCCTGATTCTAAACACCTGCTAAACAAACCTACTTACTTATACAGGTATTTTACTGTTAAGAAATCCACATAGAAATTAAACATTTTCAGCTAATTCATTGAATTTCAATTCACTTCCTGATGGACTAAATTGGAAACTGAATTGACCCCAAACCCTGCTGAAATCCATCTTATATGAGTGAATAAGTGGAAGCAACAGTGGCAACAGCACTCACTGAGAAGTGTAACCATGAAAACCATTAGCACTCTAGGAGTGAGTGAGGGAGGGAGTGAGCGAGAGAGAGTGTGTGAGGGAGTATGTGAGGCAGAGTGAAAGAGAGAGTGTGAGAGGGAGGGAGGGAGGGAGGGAGGGAGGGAGGGAGGGAGGGAGAGAGAGAGAGAGAGAGAGAGAGAGAGAGAGAGAGAGAGAGAGAGAGAGAGAGAGAGAGAGAGAGAGAGAGAGAGAGAGGGAGGGAGAGAGAGAGAGAGAGAGAGAGAGAGAGAGAGAGAGAGAGAGAGAGAGAGAGAGAGAGAGAGAGAGAGAGAGAGAGAGAGAGAGAGAGAGAGAGTGAGAGTGGGGATCCCCGTCCTCTTTTAACTTAATCCTCACAGTGGCAGGCTCAACAATAAGAAACCATGATCAGCTGCCATTTACGCAACGCACACACACACACACTTGTGGGCCCCCCACCACTTACCCCAGATCTGTATCTGGCTCTGTGAGTGTAGGGTAGGAGGTGAGTGGGTAGGATGGAAAGCAGGGTGGACAGGGGGCGGTGGAGGGCGGTGTCTGCTAGTTTTCTTTATGTCTCCATCAGTCTGTCTAACTTATAGTGCCACTACAGTCATTAGGCCTGTTGTGTTAAATCTTTCTTACATTAGCTACCATAACACATTGTTAGACATTAAAGTAATATTATCAATATTCAGATCATAATTATAGCAACAAAAGCTGACAAAGTTGGGTGAGAGTGTGCGAGAGAGAGAGCGAGAGAGAAATCATTTTCACTCAGGCAACACATGTGTGTTTAGTTGTCTTGGAGACACAGATACAGGTGAGCACAAATAGAACACAAAGTCATGAATCCCCCATCTCAAGGTGTTGCTATCCAGGCATACAGAGCCTGGGGCTGCAGTGTCCTGCTACACACAGAAGACCTGGAGGATAAAACACCTCCGACACTCTCACAGGGAAATAAAATGAGGGCAAAAGCAAGAGAAACACTTCCTTTGTACAGTATTGGACACAATAGCATCGCAAAGATTTGTTTTTAAGTCAATAGATTTTCTCTGTTAGAGTAGGAGCAATTCAAATCCACCCCCACTATTACTAGACATCCCATTACCCTGTTCACTGACAGTATTTAGAGGTTAAATTAGTTAACACAGGAACAATATCACCCCAAAAACACACACACACACACACACACACACACACACACACACACACACACACACACACACACACACACACACACACACACACACACACACACACACACACACACACACACACACACACACACACACACACACTCATTAACCGCTTCACCCACTGGCATGTGTGTGACGTTTATTGGCATGTTTATTCACATATGTATGAACTGGAGGTGCCCCATTATGCTCTTGGGTAACAGTAAGAGATGGGGAAAAGGACAGGAGGGCAGACAAATGATTATGATACAAATGAGAGCACTTGGTGGATACAGACTACATCCATAATCCTGATGTTGCTATGGCTTCTGTATTATGCAGATGAGACACACACATGCACAGCAACCAGGTTGTGATTAAATTTGCCGGGGCGTATGATCCGTCGCTAAATCTTTGCAATTTTCATTTTATGCAGCTTTAATATGGATCATGGTTTCTCTCAGGGTGCCCCCGTCGCTTAATCTGGAGCAATCTGAACTGAACCCGGCTGGGTATGGCTGGAAGGCTAACAGTTGACAGGCTACACCAGGACTACACAGCCCAGCCACTGGGATAACTGTGTATTTACACATCTGACCACCTGGAGGCCAATGAAAATACACTAACATCCAAACATATCTCAGGGCGAAAATATAATTATTTGTTTCAATAAAACAAATAACAGCGTAAACACTTCATATTAACTGAAAGTGCCATGCATTTATCCCTGGATAGAGAGGGCAAGGCCATCCTTGAACCACCTAAAATGTCTAACAACAAGTCTGAAGACAAAACCACAAGTTGCTTTGATGTGAATACAGTAGCAGTCACAGATATCTTATCAAAATAAGGTCTATATGTAATTCTATGGTAGCAGGTGTAAGATTAGTCAGGTAAGTGTGTGGTGAACAGACGGTGTCACTAACACAGCCACTGTAGCACCAGGCTAACATACACAATCTGCTATCTCTAACATCTGTTCCTGGTACTGCTGATAATCTGACACTCTAATCTACTGGTTACCAATAATCAACATATATATATACAGTACCAGTCAAAGGTTTGGACACACCTACTCATTCCAGGGTTTTCCTGTATGTTTACTATTTTCTACATTGTACTATGAAAAAACACATATGGGATCATGTAGTAACCAAAAACGTGTTAAATAAATCAAAATATATCTTAGATTTTAGATTCTTCAAAGTAGCCACCCTTTGCCTTGATGACTGCTTTGCACACTCTTGGCATTCTCTCAACCAGCATCACTTGGAATGCTTTTCCAACAGTCTTGAGGGAGTTCCCACATATTCTGAGCACTTTCCTTCACTCTGCAGCTCAACTCATCCCAAACCATCTCAATTGGGTTGAGGTTGGGTGATTGTGGAGGTTAGGTCATCTGATGCAGCACTCCATCACTCTCCTTCTTGGTCAAATAGCACTTACACAGCCTGGAGGTGTGTTGGGTCATTGTCCTGTTGAAATACAAATGATAGTCCCACTAAGCGCAAACCAGATGGGATGGTGTATCGCTGCAGAATGCTGTGGTAGCCATGTTGGTTAAGTGCACCTTGAATTCTAAATAAATCACAGACAGTGTCACCAGCAAAGCACCCCCACACCATCACACCTCCTCCATGCTTCACGGTGGGAACCATACATGCGGAGATCATCCGTTCACCTACTCTGCGCCTCACAAAGACAAGGCGGTTAGAATCAAAAATCTCAAATTTGGACTCATCAGACCAAAGGACAGATTTCCACTGTGTTTTTTGACCTAACCAAGTCTCTTCTTCTTATTGGTGTCCTTTAGTAGTGGTTTCTTTGCAGCAATTCAACCATGAAGGCCTGATTTACGCAGTCTCCTCTGAACAGTTGGTGTTGAGATGTGTCTGTCACAAAAACTCTGTGAAGCATGAATTTGGGCTGCAATTTCTTAGGCTGGTAATTCTAATGAACTTATCCTCTGCAGCAGAGGTAACTCTGGGTCTTACTTTCCTGTGGCAGTCCTCATGAGAGCCAGTTTCATCATAGCACTTGATGGTTTTTGTGACTGCACTTGAAGAAACTTTCAAAGTTCTTGAAATTTTCCGCATTGACTGACCTTCGTCCTTCATCAAGTAATGATGGACTGTCGTTTCTCTTTGATTATTTGAGCTGTTCTTGCCATAATATGAACTTGTTCTTTTACCAAATAGGGCTATCTTCTGTATACCACAGAAGAGGGCCCTTGTCACAACACAACTGATTGGCTCAAATGCTTTAAGAAGGAAAGAATTTCCACAAATTAACTTTTAACAAGGCACACCTTGTAATGGGGTGCGTGCTGGTGGCAGGGAAGTCAGGCGCAGGAGAACAAACTTGGTATAAATCAAGTATTTTAATAAATGCTCACAAACTCCGAAAACCAACATATATAAAATAAAGAAAGTGGGAACAAAACCCGTCGCACAACATAACATACAAAGCACCAATACATACAACGAACAATCACCGACAAGGACATGAGGGGAAACAGAGGGTTAAATACACAACATGTAATTGATGGGATTGGAACCAGGTGTGATAGATGACAAGACAAAACCAATGGAAAATGAAAAATGGATCAGTGATGGCTAGAAGATCGGTGACGTCGAAAAAGGAGAGGGGCCGACTTCAGCGGAAGTTGTGACAGTACCCCCCCCCTGACACCGACCTCGAGGACGACCCGGAGGGCGAGGCGCAGGGCGATCCGGATGGAGACGGTGGAACTCTCGCAGCATAGAAGGATCCAACACGTCCTCCACCGGAACACAGCATCTCTCCTCCGGACCATACCCCTCCCAGTCCACGAGGTACTGAAGGCCCCTCGCCCGACGTCTCGAATCCAGTATGGAACGAACAGAGTACGCCAGGGCCCCCTCGATGTCCGGAGGGGGCGGAGGAACCTCCCGCACCTCAGACTCCTGGAGCGGGCCAGCCACCACCGGCCTGAGGAGAGACACATGGAACGAGGGGTTAATGCGGTAATCGGGGGGAAGCTGTAACCTATAATATACCTCGTTCACTCTCCTCAGGACTTTAAATGGCCCCACAAACCGCGGACCCAGCTTCCGACAGGGCAGGCGGAGGGGCAGGTTTCAGGTCGAGAGCCAGACCCGGTCCCCGGGGCGAACACGGGGGCCTCACTGCGGTGACGGTCTGCAGCACGGCGCGCTGAAGGTAGTCATGGGCGGCGTCCCATGTCTCCTCCGCACGCCGGAACCAGTCATCCACCGCAGGAGCATCGGTCTGACTCTGATGCCAAGGAGCCAGAACCAGCTGATACCCCAAAACACACTGGAAGGGAGAGAGGTTAGTTGAGGAGTGGCAAAGCAGGTTTTGGGCCATCTCTGCCCAGGGCACGAATGCTGCTCATTCTCCCGGCCGGTCCTGGCAATAAGACCTCAGAAACCTACCCACATCCTGGTTAACTCTCTCCACCTGCCCGTTACTCTCGGGGTGAAAACCTGAGGTAAGGCTGACCGAAACCCCCAGACGTTCCATGAACGCCCTCCAGACCCTCGACGTGAACTGGGGACCCCAATCAGACACTATATCCTCAGGCACCCCGTAGTGCCGGAAGACGTGAGTAAACAGGGCCTCTGCAGTTTGTAGGGCCGTAGGGAGACCGGGCAAAGGGAGGAGACGACAGGACTTAGAAAAACGATCCACAACGACCAGGATCGTGGTATTACCTTGTGAAGGTGGAAGATCAGTTATGAAATCCACCCACAGGTGCGACCACGGCCGTTGTGGAACGGGTAAGGGTTGTAACTTACCTCTGGGCAGGTGCCTAGGAGCCTTACACTGGGCGCACACCGAGCAGGAGGAAACATAAACCCTCACATCCTTAGCCAAAGTGGGCCACCAGTACTTCCCACTAAGACAGCGCACCGTCCGGCCGATCCCAGGATGACCAGAGGAGGGTGACGTGTGGGCCCAATAGATCCGCCGGTCGCGGACAGCAGACGGAATGTATAGACGCCCAGCTGGACACTGGGGTGGAGCGAGCTCTGCACGTGCACGCTTCCAGCTCCCACACTACCTGCGCCACCAAGCAAGAGGCGGGGAGTATGGGAGTGGGATCCATGGGCCGCTCCCCTGTGTCATACAGCCGGGACAATGCGTCTGCCTTAACGTTCTGGGAGCCTGGTCTGTAAGAAAGGGTAAACACAAAACGGGGGAAAAACATGGCCCACCTTACCTCGCGAGGGTTCAGTCTCCTCGCTGCCCGGATGTACTCCAGATTGCGGAGGTCAGTCAAGATGAGAAAAGGGTGTTTAGCCCCCTCAAGCCAATGTCTCCACGCCTTCAAGGCCTTGACGACAGCCAACAACTCCCGGTCCCCCACGTCATAGTTTCGCTCCGCCGGGCTGAGATTCTTCGAGAAGAAGGCACAAGGGCTTAGCTTCGGTGGCGTACCCGAGCACTGATAGAGCTCAGCTCCTATCCCAGCCTCGGACGCGTCCACCTCCACTATGGACGCCAAAGAAGGATCCGGATGGGCCTGCACGGGAGCCGAGGTAAACAAAGCCCTCAGGTGACTAAAAGCCCTGTCCGCCTCAGCTGTCAACTGCAAGCGCACCGGACCCCCCTTCAGCAGTGACGTAATGGGAGCCGCTACCTGACCAAAACCCCAGATAAACCTCCGGTAGTAGTTGGCAAACCCTAAGAATCGCTGCATCTCCTTTACCGTGGTGGGAGTCGGCCAATTACGCACGGCTGCAATGCGGTCACTCTCCATCTCCACCCCTGACGGGGAAATGCGATACCCTAGAAAGGAGACGGACTGTTGGAAGAACAGGCATTTCTCAGCCTTGACGTACAGGTCATGCTCCAACAGGCGACCAAGCACTCTGCGCACCAGGGACACATGCTCGGCGAGTGCAGCGGAGTATATCAAAATGTCATCAATATACACCACTACACCCTGCCCGTGCAGGTCCCTGAAAATCTCGTCTACAAAAGCTTGGAAGACTGATGGCGCATTCATCAACCCGTAAGGCATGACGAGGTAGTCATAGTGCCCAGAGGTGGTACTGAAAGCCGTCTTCCACTCGTCTCCCTCTCGGATACGCACCAGATTGTAAGCCCTCCTGAGATCTAGTTTGGTGAAGAAGCGCGCCCCGTGCATTGACTCTATCGCTGTAGCTATGAGCGGTAGCGGGTAACTTTACCTCACCGTGATCTGATTTAGACCCCGGTAGTCAATACACGGACGCAGATCTCCCTCCTTCTTCTTCACAAAAAAGAAACTCGAGGAGACGGGTGAAGTGGAGGACCGAATATACCCCTGGCGCAGGGATTCAGAGACATATGTTTCCATAGCCTCCGTCTCCGCCTGTGAGAGGAGATACACAAGACTCCTGGGAAGTGCAGCGTCTACCAGGAGATCTATCGCACAATTGCCCCGTCGATGAGGTGGTAATTGAGTCGCCTTCTTTTTAGAGAAGGCGAGAGCCAAATCGGCATATTCGGGGGGAATGCGCACGGTGGAGACCTGGTGTGGACTCTCCATCGTTGTAGCACCAACGGAAACCCCTAAACACCTACCTGAGCACTCTCGCGGCCACATCGTGAGAGCCCTCTGTGGCCAAGAAACAGTAGGGTTGTGACAAGCTAACCAGGGTAGGCCCAGCACCACGGGAAATGCAAGAGAGTCAATAAGGAAGAGACTAATTCTCTCTGTATGACCCCCTGCGTCACCATGCCCAAAGGAGCGGTGACCTCCCTAATCAACCCTGACCCTAATGGTCGACTATCTAAGGCGTGAACGGGGAAAGGCACATCCACGGGAAAAATGGGGATTCCTAAACTATGGGCTAAAGCTTTATCAATGAAATTCCCAGACGCGCCTGAATCGACGAGCGCCTTATGCTGGGAATGTGGGTAAAACTCAGGAAAAGTGACAGACATAAACACATGTGCAACAGAGGACTCTGGGCGAGGATGGTGCCAGCTCACCTGGGGTGACGCCAGAGCGCCCTGCCTGCTGCCTCGATTCCCAGAGGAACCCACCCGGCAACGACTGGCACTGTGACCTCTGCGGCCACAGATAGTGCACGAGTGGGAACCCCCTCCGGTCTCCCTGCGCACTGCCCCTCCCAGCTCCATGGGTATCGGAGAGGGAGTGCGGGAGGATGGAACCACCAGACCCCGATCTGAACGTCCGCAAGTAGCCAGCAGGTTGTCCAGCCGGATGGACAGGTCCACCAGCTGGTCAAACGAGAGGGTGGTGTCTCTGCAGGCCAGCTCCCGACGGACATCCTCACGTAGACTGCAGCGGTAATGATCGATCAGGACCCTGTTGTTCCATCCCGCGCCGGCAGCCAGGGTCCTAAATTCCAAGGCGAAATCCTGGGCACTCCTTGTCTCCTACCTCAGATGGTAGAGGCGCTCTACCCTCGGGTTGGTGGTCGAAGACTGCTCGGAAACGGTGGGTGAACTCCTCAAACTGGTCCAACGCCGCATCTCCCTCTCTCCACACGGCGTTGGCCTACTCCAGGGCTTTCCCGGTGAGGCACGAGACGAGGGTGGACACCCTCTCACGGTCCGATGGAGCTGGGTGGACCGTGGCCAGATAGAGGTTTAATTGAAGGAGGAAACCCTGGCAGTTGGCAGCACTCCCGTCGTACTCCTGTGGCAAGGAGAGACGGATCCCACTGGGTTCAGGCGGGAAAGGGGCGCTCAGGGGAGACCCCGGTTGTGCTGGTGGAGGCGCTGGAAGAACTCCCTGTCTCTCCCAGCGGTCCATTGTCTGGACAACGCGGTCCATGGCGGCACCAAGATGGTAAAGTATTACTGCATGCTCCTGGACGCGCTCCTCCACCTCTATGGCCAGGGTACCTTCTCCTGCTGACTCCATAGAAGGGTCAGTGATTCTGGGGTGCGTGCTGGTGGCAGGGAAGTCAGGCAGGAGAACAAACTTGGTATAAACTGAGTATTTTAATAAATGCTCACAAACAACGAAAACCAACATATATAAAAAAAAGAAAGTGGGTACAAAACCCATCGCACACCATAACATACAAAGCACCAATACATACAACGAACAATCACCGACAAGGACATGAGGGGAAACAGAGGGTTAAATACACAACATGTAATTGATGGGATTGGAACCGGGTGTGATGGAAGACAAGACAAAACCAATGGAAAATGAAAAATGGATCAGTGATGGCTAGAAGATTGGTGATGTCGCCCGCCGAACACCGCTCGAACAAGGAGAGGGGCCGACTTCGGGGGAAGTTGTGACACACCTGTTAATTGAAAAGCATTCCAGGTGACTACCTCATGAAGCTGGTTGAGAGAATGCCAAGAGTGTGCAAAGCTGTCATCAAGGCAAAGGCTGGCTATTTGAAGAATCTAAAATCTAAAATATATTTTGATTTGTTTAACACTTTTTTGGTTACTACATGATTCCATATGTGTTATTTCATAGTGTTGATGTCTTCACTATTATTCTACAATGTAGAAAATAGTAAATATAAAGACAAATTCTTGAATGAGTAGGTGTGTCCAAACTTTTGACTGGTACTGTATATATTTAAAACTATTTTAATAACAATACAAAATATACACATACTGTACAAACGACAACATCATACAAACATCAACTACATCACACCTGCCCAGACCTGCTAGCACACACCCCCATCTCCAGCGCCAGCTACACTTTCCGACACATGCCTTCAAACTGCACCATTTTGTTTCTCTCCGTAGCCCACGCACTTTACATTTTTAGATAATGAAGCATTTGACCCGTACATCGCGTTAACAACGGAGGATTGGTTGATTTCCAGTTTTTAAGTATACATTTTAATAAAGATGATTGACAAGAAAAGTATCATCGAACCCATCAGGTATCTCACTGCACCCTCATATGAAAAATGCAGACAAACGGATTAAAAGTACATTTACATTGTAATACTTCTGACAGTCAACTTTCTAACTCCACCCGAAACCTTTGGACTTCATAAGATTCCCAGAAGGCATGGATTATTGAGTCATTATTACTTTTACACTTCATTTGTGAATTTGTGAATTTTGTCTCTTGTACAATAAATTCGATACATGAATTTATACGGTTACCCATAATCTTACACACATGAAATATGAGACCTATGATACCCTGGGTGTGTATGTCTGGGAGGGGGGGGGGGGGGGTGAGGGGGGAGGAATGGGGTTTGTGGGTATACTGTATGTTAGAGGGTATAGGGTCATGGTGTGCTTGGGTATTGTATCTAGTAGCAGAAGCCTTTCTCCCACACACACACACACACACACACACACACACACACACACACACACACACACACACACACACACACACACACACACACACACACACACACACACACACACACACACACACACACACACACACACACACACACACACACACACACACACACACACACACACACACACCAGCACTCTCTAACCCAATAAGTGAAGGTAGAGGGGGTTTGTTTGCTGGCCCCATTTTTCATTAAGAGTAAGCTGTTGAAATAAAAATGATATGAATGTCTAATGGACACATCGTTGAGGAACACCAAACATGCTTAATCTTTATCACTATCTCTCACTCTCTTTTTTACTCTTATCCCCCTCTCATCTTTCCCCCCCAACCTCCCTCTCTCTAACCCACCTCCCCTTCCCTTTCTCTCATTGTCTTTCTCATTGGCTGGACACACATTACATTGAGCAGATGGTGAGCATATTCATTTTTTCTGACATTAACCATTCGTTATAGACTGCAGACTAAGCCAATACCCCCCCCCCCCCCCATCACCCACTAACCCCCAGTATACACACACACACACTCACTCACTCACTCACTCACTCACTCACTCACTCACTCACTCACTCACTCACTCACTCACTCACTCACTCACTCACTCACTCACTCACTCACTCTCTCTCTCTCTCTCTCTCTCTCTCTCTCTCTCTCTCTCTCTCTCTCTCTCTCTCTCTCTCTCTCTCTCTCTCTCTCTCTCTCCCTCTGTCTCTCTCTCTCTCTCTCTCTCTCTCTCTCTCTCTCTCTCTCTCTCTCTCTCTCTCTCTCTACACTCCCTCCCTCCCTCTGTCTCTCTCTCCATCTCCATCTCTATCACTCTGTCTCTCCACTCCCTCCCCCAATCCCTCCCTCCCTCTGTCTGTCTCTCTCTCCATCTCTATCTCTCTCTTTCCACTCCCTCCCTCCCTCCCCAACTCCCTCCCTCTGTCTGTCTATCTCTCTGTCTCTCCACTCCACTCCACCCCCCACTCACTCCCTCCCTCCCTCTGTCTGTCTGTCTCTCTCTCCATCTCTATCTCTCTCTTTCCACTCCCTCCCTCCCCCACTCCCTCCCTCTGTCTGTCTATCTCTCTGTCTCTCCACTCCACCCCCCACTCACTCCCTCCCTCCCTCCCTCTGTCTGTCTCTCTCTCCATCTCTATCTCTCTGTAATCAAAATTGTAAAAAAAAAAAAACTAAAACCTGTTAGGCAGTAAATCACGTTTAATCTCTGGCTTGAAGAAAAGATGAACATTAATCCACATCTGTCCATACAAATGTTTACCGCTCATATTTCCGACCTCATCCAGCCCTGCTGGCTAAGCCGTGTGTGTGCGTTTGCGTGTGCGTGGTGTGTGTGTGAGCCTATGTGCATGTGTGCTTGTGTGTGTTTTTGATCTGCGTGCTTGTGTGTTTCTATATTTGTGCATTTGGTGTATGTAAATTATGTACAGTACCAGTCAAAAGTTTGGGCATACCTACTCATTCCAGGGTTTTCCTTTATTTTTAATTTACTATAGGAGAGTGATGGAGTGCTGCATCAGATGACCTGGCCTCCACAATCACCCGACCTCAACCCAATTGACATTGTTTGGGATGAGTTGGACCTCAGAGTGAAGGAAAAGCAGCCTATGTGGGAACTCTCTCAAGACTGTTGGAAAAGCATTCAAGGTGAAGCTGGTTGAGAAAATGCAAAGAGTGACCAAAGCTGTCATCAAGGCTAAGGGTGGCTACGTTGAATAATCTCAAATCTCAAATATATTTTTATTTGTTTAACACTTTTTTGGTTACTACATGATTCCATATGCGTGATTTCATAGTTTTGATGTCTTCACTATTCTTGTAAAACGTAGAAAATAGTACAAATAAAGAAAAACCCTTGAATGAGTAGGTGTGTCCAAACTTTTGACTGGTACTGTATGTAAACTCAGCAAAAAAAGAAATGTCCTCTCACTGTCAACTGCGTTAATTTTCAGCTAACTTAACATGTGTAAATATTAGTATGAACATAACAAGATTTAACAACTGAGACATAAACTGGACAAGTTCCACAGACATGTGACTAACGGAAATGGAATAATGTGTCCCTGAAAAACAAAAGAGGTCAAAATCAAAAGTAACAGTCAGTATCTGTTGTGGCCATCAGCTGCATTAAGTACTGCAGTACATCTCCTCCTCATGGACTGCACCATATTTGCCAGTTCTTGCTGTGAGATGTTACCCCACTCTTCCACCAAGAAACCTGCAAGTTCCCGGACATTTCTGGGGGAATGGCCCTAGCCCTCACCCTCCGATCCAACAGGTCCCAGACGTGCTCAATGGGATTGAGATCCGGGCTCTTCGCTGGCCATGGCAGAACACTTACATTCCTGTCTTGCAGGAAATCACGCACAGAACGAGCAGTATGGCTGGTGGCATTGTCATGCTGGAGGGTCATGTCAGGATGAGCCTGCAGGAAGGGTACCACATGAGGGAGGAGGATGTCTTCCCTGTAACGCACAGCGTTGAGATTGCCTACAATGACAACAAGCTCAGTCCGATGATGCTGTGACACACCGCCCCAGACCATGACAGACCCTCCATCTCCAAATCGATCCCGCTCCAGAGTACAGGCATCGGTGTAATGCTCATTTCTTCGACGATAAATGCGAATCCGACCATCACCCCTGGTGAGACAAAACCGTGACTCGTCAGTGAAGAGCACTTTTTGCCAGTCCTGTCTGGTCCAGCGACGGTGGGTTTGTGCCCATAGGCGATGTTGTTGCCGGTGATGTCTGGTGAGGACCTGCCTTACAACAGGCCTACAAGCCCTCAGTCCAGCCTCTCTCAGCCTATTGTGGACAGTCTGAGCACTGATGGAGGGATTGTGCATTCCTGGTGTAAATCGGGCAGTTGTTGTTGCCATCCTGTACCTGTCCCGCAGGTGTGATGTTCGGATGTACCGATCCTGTTCAGGTGTTGTTACACGTGGTCTGCCACTGCGAGGACGATCAGCTGTCCGTCCTGTCTCCCTGTAGCGCTGTCTTAGTTGTCTCACAGTACGGACATTGCAATTTATTGCCCTGGCCGGATCTGCAGTCCTCATGCCTCCTTGCAGCATGCCTAAGGCACATTCACGCAGATGAGCAGGGACCCTGGGCATCTTTCTTTTGGTGTTTTTCAGTCAGTAGAAAGGCCTCTTTAGTGTCCTAATTTTTCATAACTGTGACCTTAATTGCCTACCGTCTGTAAGCTGTTAGTGTCTTAACGACCGTTCCACAGGTGCATGTTCATTCATTGTTTATGGTTCATTGAACAAGCATGGGAAACAGTGTTTAAACCCTTTACAATGAAGATCTGTGAAGTTATTTGGATTTTTACAAATTATATTTGAAAGACAGGGTCCTGAAAAAGGGACGTTTCTTTTTTTGCTGAGTTGATGTATGTATCAGTGGAGGCTCCTCAGAGAAGGAGAGGGAGACCATCCTCCTCAAATGAATTTCATTTTTAGATAAAACTTACCTAAATATATTCATGTCACCAAATAATTGAATAAAACACACTGTTTTGCAATGGTGTAGCCTCAACAGGACTCTGTAGGGTAGCACCATGGTGTAGCCGGAGGTCAGCTTGTTTCTGTCCTCCCTTGGGTACATTGAATTCAATACAAAATCTAGGAGGCTCATGGTTCTCACTCCTTTCATAGACTTACACAGTAATTATGACAACTTTCGGAGGACGTCCTCCAACCTATCAAATCTCTTGCAGCATGAACTGACATGTTGTATCAGAGAATGAATCCAGTACTGAAAGCATAAGCTACAACTAGCTAGCACTCTAGTGCATAACATATGGTGAGTAGTTGACTCAAAGAGAGAGAAAGACAATAATTAAACAGTTTTGCACAATTTAATTACTTACAAAAATTAAGGAGAAGCAAGTGAGAAAGATAGTGAGAGAGAAAGAGAGATACTGTAGCTATATTTTGTTGTATATTTTTTTCACTTTCACTTACTTAGCTAGCCAATGCAGCTAGCTAGTTTAGCCTACTCAAACAGCCGGCTCAAACAGAGAGGGATGCTATGTTAGCTAGCTAGCTAAGGCTATGCAACACTGGAACTCTTCCAAGTCAAGGTAAGCTTTTGGTTTTATATATTTATTTACACCGGGGCCTGCCGGTGTAACTGCTAAACTGCTATCTGACTGTACAGCATACTGCATGATTGTAGTGGGTTTACTAACGTGTTGGTTGTGGTAGCTATGTTGACTATGACATTAATATGGTGACAACAATGTAGGCTGTGTGTAGCGGTTAGTGGTTATGATATGAAGGTTTGGCTTGGAAAGATTTTTTTGCCTGGTCACAGAAAGCTGATGTGTTATGCACTGAAGTCCACAACTGAAGGAAAACGGTGTTTGCATGTAATCAGGGGTGCTGATTCTGTTAAAAAAACTTTTCTTAAACGGAAGTAAACGGATCAAAACGGGTATAAACATATCTGAATTTGTCCAATCGAAACTCTCGTTTGCAACTGTTGGACTTATGATTACACCCTAGATCAGCTAGATGCAGGCAATATTGTGCAAGGAGGTATTGAATGTGTAAATGTCTGTCACCTTAATTACTTACATTTCTCTCAACCTATGTACCGACGTTGTAAACTTTCATTCATAGGCTAGGTTGTAGCAACCTCATGATGGGTAGAGTGGAAATTACTCCCGCCTGCATCAAGAGTCTCCTGTTTCTATAAGATCAGAGCAAGATGTGAAGGATGCTGATGTAGTTACCGTGGTTATTGAATGAACCCTCCACCATTCTAGATCTAAAGTTAAAGTCTGGGGCAAAGAGTGGAAAACATTTGAATAATATTTGGGACTCAGACACTGTGTGGTCTGGAGGTCAGACAGGCTGAGAACTCTCACACACTTAAACTAATGAACATTTTAGATGCAGTCTCAGAGTGGGAGTTACAGTCCCTTAGCCACACGGTAGACATCGATCGGCCTGTATGTGTGTAGATGTGTGGGTGTTTGCATGTGTGTGTGTGTGTGTGTGTGTGTGTGTGTGTGTGTGTGTGTGTGTGTGTGTGTGTGTGTGTGTGTGTGTGTGTGTGTGTGTGTGTGTGTGTGTGTGTGTGTGTGTGTGTGTGTGTGTGTGTGTGTGTGTGTGTGTGTGTGTGTGTATGGATGTTTGTACATGCGCGGCTTGACGTCTTTACTTAGTTCCCCTTAGTGATATGAACCTTTTGGCCAAATTAATAATTAAAACTCAGTGGTGTTGCTTTCTTTCTAAATCTGTCCCAATCCAGAACCATC
This sequence comes from Salvelinus alpinus, assembly GCF_045679555.1. NCBI lineage: Eukaryota > Metazoa > Chordata > Actinopteri > Salmoniformes > Salmonidae > Salvelinus > Salvelinus alpinus. The sequence continues at coordinate 37,231,939 of NC_092102.1, read as the reverse complement.
TCTTCTTCTACATCCCTCTCTCTCTCTATCTCTCCTCTGACATTGGTCCATCAACACACCTACAGAATGTCTGTCTCTCTATCCCTCTCTCCACACACCCCCACCCTCACTCAAACCTACACACAGAGTGGTCAGCCACCTGGCTCCTATGGACAGGAAATGTATTTTTTTTATTTTACCTTTATTTAACAAGGCAAGTCAGATTAAGAACAAATTCTTATTTTCAATGATGGCCAAGGAACAGTGGGTTAACTGCCTTGTTCAGGGGCATACCAACAGATTTTTACCTTGTCATCTCGGGGATTCAATCTTGCAACATTTCAGTTACTAGTCCAACGCTCCAACCACTAAGCTACCTGCCACCCCTGAACAGCAAGTAGCCTAGAATATGATCGGTATGTGCAGCCAGGGGTGTCTGTCAGTAGTGGGCAGTCTCAGATGTTGCCAATCAGAAACACATGTAAGTGTGTGTGTGTGTGTGTGTGTGTCTGCACTTACTGTATGTTCCCTCTGTCCCCTTCTCCTTCTCTTCTCATCTACCTCTCCCTGATCCCTTCTCTCACCCTCTCCCCTTCTCATACACGCCCTGCAGTGCCCTCAAACTGTCCTAAATAACTGGATCTGTAAGGCGACCTCGCTTAGCGGACGTCTGACTGAGAGTGCAGCCCGACTAAGGACGCTGCTGCCTGACTGCTGTGTGCTGTAAGGGGATTGCTGTAATTACTGGGATCTGTGCACCGTATGTATCTTTTCAGCCGACCAGTGATCCTGCCGTAAAAAGCCCAACATTTGGCTCTTAACTAATGTACACCATTAGATTGATTATGTTGGATTTGTGTGTGTCTCTCTCTCTCTCTGTATGTACAGTGCGTGTGCTTGTTTGTGTGTGTTCTTGTGTGTGTGTGTGTGTGTGTGTGTGTGTGTGTGTGTGTGTGTGTGTGTGTGTGTGTGTGTGTGTGTGTGTGTGTGTGTGTGTGTGTGTGTGTGTGTGTGTGTGTGTGTGTGTGTGTGTGTGTGTGTGTGTGTGTGTGTGTGTGTGTGTGCGTAGCGTGCGTGCGTGCTTGTGTGTGTCCCGTGTCCTCCCCTCCTCATCCTGGCATGCTGGTGTCTGATGCCTCTTAAATAATGGCTGTGTGCTGAGTGTAATCCTGATTAAATGGAGGTTAATGTCTGTTAGACTGTTTCACTGGAGCATCTCCATCACTGACCTTCTATGGCAACAGAGCTTACATAAATGAACCTGCCCATGAGGCATTGAGTGACACAGAGACACAGGAGGGGTGGGAGGGTGGATGATGTTGGGTAGTGTATGTCCATCCTGAATGGCTGATGTGAGTATATGATGTGAGTATATGATTTGAGTATATGATGTGAATATATGATGTGAGTATATGATGTGAGTATATGATGTGAGTATATGATGTGAGTATATGATGTGAGTATATGATGTGAGTATATGATGTGAGTATATGATGTGAGTATATGATGTGAGTATATGATGTGAGTATATGATGTGAGTATATGATGTGAATATATGATGTGAGTATCAGGTGTTGAAGTAACGAATTACAACTACTCACGTCCCTGTAATTGAGTAGCTTTTCTGTGTACTTGTACTTTTTTAGTATTTTTTAAAGGCTGTACTTTTACTTTTACATAAGTACATTTTGAATGAAATAAAGTACTTAAGTACATTTTCAAAACCATCCGTTTCAGAGTACAATCTAGAAAAGGGATACACATCATCATGGCAAGCACATAAAGTTTGCACCTTTTGTAGCGGCTAGAACAGTTAAATTGTTTGTCAGTGCCAAGTAACGTGACCAGATGGACCAATACAATTCAATTTCACGCATCGCGCCAAAAAGGCCCAATCACAGCTGTGTATGCAAACCAAATGATGATCGGTAGCAGGATTTTCTAACAATTAAAAAAAAGGTAGCTACATGCCATGAAAAAAAGGTTTCCTAATCAGTTTGAAAAATAAATTGAGCCTAACGAGATTTAGCAGGTTCAGGAGACAATACAGACACACACACAGAGACAGAGCCAGTGGCCGGGTCTTCTGAAGACCACGAGGAAGGAAATCCCTGGCAGCGTCTCAAAGAACACTTCAGCTTCAAGCAGAGAAGAGGAGACAGTGTAATTATGGAATGTAAGCTTTGCTTACCAAAGATGGTGGAGGTGGCTGCCTACGAAAACTGCATCAAACTTGAGGAAACATGTAATGGTACGAAAAATAATGTTATAAATATATTTTATCGCCATGAATGGCGTTTGTTGTGTAGGCTATGTAATGTAGCTAACAAAGTGTTGCTACTAGCCAGTTGCATTCAATCTGTAGCATAATGCTAACGTTAGCTAGCTCATCATGTTGCTAGCTAGTTACAAGCTAACCCTGGCCAACGTCTTTACACAGCTGAAGGAGCTGAAGCTGTAGTGCGGGCTACTACCGCATTGACATTATGGTGGCTAGTAGCTAGCCATCCTCATAATGTAAGTTGTTGGGGATAGCTAAAAGTGAAATTAATAAACTTGTGAAGATAAAATAAATAAATCATTTTGAGACCTGGGATTTTTAGGTATGTGCATTATCTTTTTTTTGCTTGCTTATTACCTAGCTATATCTGGTTGGATCACTGAGTTTCCAATAATCATGTTTGGTAAAACTATAGTTCTTATAACTGGGGAAAGAAAGAACAATATTCCCCAACATCCGTATGTATTTGGACAGTGACATTATTCAAAACATGCTGTAATTTAAAAAATGTATGAATAAAAACACTTTCTTATAGCTGACAGTCTGCACTTTAACCCCATTGTCATTGTATCTTTTAAAATCCAATGTGCTGGACTACAGAGCCAAAACAAAAATGTTGTCATTGCCCAAATACTGTACTTACAGATTGCACTTTATGTGCTGGTTTAAGTTTATTTGTATAAAACCAAACTGGTCAGGCTATATATATATTGCCCAGATTGATGCAATAATTTTGTCCACTTGAAGCAAAAATAATTAAATAAAAGGAGAAATATCACTTTCCTCTTGGACGTGGCAGAGGAACAAACAGATTGACCATACTCTCAATTCCAAAATCCTCCCCCGTCTAGCCAACACATTCGTCACGTCCATCTTGGCTCTGTGTGTGTGTGTGTGTGTGTGTGTGTGTGTGTGTGTGTGTGTGTGTGTGTGTGTGTGTGTGTGTGTGTGTGTGTGTGTGTGTGTGTGTGTGTGTGTGTGTGTGTGTGTGTGTGTGTGTGTGTGTGTGTGGTGTTGCAGGATGGAGGCTGTGCCAGGCTATTCGGCCCATACACAAACCGACCCATGGCCAACCTACGTTAAGACGTGTGTCTGTGTTACCCCAACCTACACACAGCTCATCTGGTAAGACATCCCACCAGTTAGAAATTGGACACCTGTCCTTCTGTCTGTCATTTCCCTGCATGCATTTCACTCTGTCTTTTTCTCTTTTTCACACAACCCATCTTTCCACCACCCTCCCTCCCTCCCTCCCTCTCATTCCTTATTAAGTTTAATATCTCTAATACCCAGGGAGTCAAGATATACACAGATATATTACTGTAATTATCTAATTTTACTGTGCCTTTAAACGTCCCATAGAAGCAGAGTTATGGTATTAATACTATAAAGAGGGTTGGGGCAGAGGAGTGATGACTTAATACTGGCGTGTGTGAGAGGACCATTGATGAAACACTGCAACTTAATATCTGCAGTGAAGCTCTTCCTTGTCTTATCGTTCTGGTGTCTATGTAGCGTATTATGAACTTGACATTCATTGTAGAATAAAGTCAAATATTTAAGTTGGTTGTGGGCCTTTGCAAAAATGCAGGAAGTCAATAATGATATTTTGTCTATACTATGAAGATCAAGTAATGCAATTATACTTGCTTGCTGTTCGATTCATTCAGTTTTCCCAACTGAAAAGCAGACATGGTTGGACGAGAGATGTCTTCCACAGTGTCAACTAGTTAGTAATTCTGCATGCCAATGGTAACCGTGGAGGGTGTATGTAATGTGAACATTTTACATGTCTTCTCTCTTTTCATCTCATATCCTCAGTTTGTACCAGCAGAAATGTGAATAACCATATTTAGTTTCTCCACGTTGTGCAGAAACCAGGCTGCTGAATGTGTTATTTACTGAAGGACTGAATCACATTTGGGATCAGTTCAAATTCACAACTGTGCCAATCCACTTTTTCTTTCTCTCTCTCTCTCGCTCTCTCCATCCATCTTTCTGTATCTCTCCCTCCATCTTTCTGTATCTCCCTCCATCTCTCTCCCTCCATCTATCTGTATCTCTCCCTCCATCTTTCTGTATCTCTCCCTCCATCTCTCTCCCTCCATCTATCTGTATCTCTCCCTCCATCTTTCTGTATCTCTCCCTCCATCTCTCTCCATCCATCTATCTGTATCTCTCCTTCCATCCCTCCCAATAGATGGAGATGTGAAATATTTAAACACACTTTGTTGTTTGGGGACAATGCACTCCAGCAGATGGGTAGGCCCCGCACAGACCCAATGTATGCAAATCTCCATCCAAAGCAGCCCAGGATGTTTTCAATATAACACGAGCGCCTCAGGCCCTGTTTTAATCCCTCTTTACCCACAGCCAGCAACGCCTTTCATCCAGTCAAACGCCTTAAGCGCTATGTCAACTTGGACATCTGGCCTCACGACTGAACCCCAAAAAGTGTTCTGGTCTGTGACTGTGTGTGTTGGTGTATGTGTGTGTGTGGGGGGGTGCTACATTACAAAATGTTTATATTCGGAGGATGACATCACACTATCTATCCTCTCTCTATATTTTGTCTCTTTCAATGTGTGTTGTGATTCCTGAAGTTTTTTTTCCCACCCTCCAAGAACATATGACACACACACACACACACACACACACACACACACACACACACACACACACACACACACACACACACACACACACACACACACACACACACACACACACACACACACACACACACACACACACACACACACACACACACACACACAGTCTGCAGCCTACTCTGCCTGTTCAGACGATTGATTTCCTTCGTTGTGACATCTGAAGGGTGCTACTGCCCAGCCAGACACCTGGATACTCATGCCACCTCAACACACGTGTGTGTATATGTGAGCTAGGTGTGAGGGAAGGTGCCATCTCTCCTGACTGAGTCTATAGATCATCAGGTTTTCCAGGACCACAGGTTCAGTTGCTCTTGGCGACGCTGCATGTTCTCATTGGCCTAGATCAGTGGTTCCCAAACTTTATATAGTCCCGTACCACTTCAAACATTCAACCTCCAGCTGCGTACACCCTCTAGCACCAGGGTCAGCGCATTCTCAAATGTTGTTTTTTGCCATCATTGTAAGTCTGCCACACACACACTATACGACTGGCGCGTGGGAAGTGACAAGAGGACCAGGACACAAATAATATAATAATAATAAAAAAAATTGCTCTTTATTTAGCCATCTTACATATAAAACTTTATTTATATTTTTTTATTTTTTTTATTTTTTTTATTTTTTTATTTTTATATATATATATTTTTTTTAGGGGTGGATCAGCTTAATATTGCGGAAAGAATGTTGCTTCCAATGTAATTGTCTGCATCATTTCCAATCCCCCATATTTTTTGGGGTAAATATATATATCCATACACGCATGCATACATATACACATATATACATACACATACCTATATAGACATACATACTTTTTTAAAGAATATACCTTTATTATTATTCCCCGCAACCCTACCACCGCTCCCCCAATTGGAGTAAACTAATAAACACTTCTGCTTTTACCTTCAATTTATACATCTTATACCTATTTTACAGACACAGTCTACTTTATAATAGTTCTCTCTTGTTTGTTCTTAGTCCTTCCTCTATTTCTGTTGTCCATAAAATTTTATTTCCACTTGTAACTGTGCTATTTCACAAAAGCTCCGCACCTATACACATTTCACAGATCCCGTATGCCCTACATTGTTTATCTTGTTATTAGTCCCACCCTTCAGTTCCACTCAACCCTTCCCATCTATCTTCCAACATCATCCATTTCGGATTTTTATTTGCCATATATTTTTCAACTGTGCTGTGATGCTTCACAAAAGATTTGAACCTTTCTATTCTCATAGCTTCTACAGATTGTAAATTAAAAATAAACATTTTTGCTAAAATAATTATTATATTATTGATTGATTGACTATGGCTTTTCAAATCCCCCAGTATTGCTATCTGTAGCGTTAGTTCTAGGCAAATGTTGCAATTCTTCAGCCATTCCTGGACCTGTGACCAAAAACGAGCTACATATGGACAATACCAAAATAAATGATCTAATGACTCTGCCTCCTCACAACAGAATCTGCAGAGCTGGGAAGATTGTATACCCCATATATATAACATTCTATTGGTTGCAAGAATTTTGTACAGTAATTTAAATTGAAAAATTCGAAGTTTTGAATCCGGCGTTGTTTTGCGTATCAATTCATAAACCATGTGCCATGGAATGGGTACATCGAAAATCTCTTCCCAACTATTTTGCAATTTATATGGCACAGCTGTCAGTTTTTTGGTCCTTAAATGAAATTGGTATATGTTTTTATTTATCACACTTTTCTTTAACCATTTATGTTCTTTAATACAGGGCCGACATACAAATTCCTTACTTTTTTCCCCTTCTACTTGCCTCTTCCATTTTTGTGGTAATGCTGCAATTAATTGGTTGTAATTTTGGGTAGAGCAGACATTTCCATATGTCTGTGTTAGCTGCATGTGTGACATAACTCCACCAGTCCTATTTATGATATCATTCACAAAAATTATACCTTTTTTAAACATTTCTTCGATAAATACAGTTTTTTTATCAATTACTATATTTGAATTTAACCACAATATTTGTTGTACTATTTGTTCCGTCCTTTCAGGTGGATTAAACTGAAATTGCAACCAACTTTCTAAGGCTTGTTTAAAAAATAAGGATATTTTGGAGATTATTTCCTTTTCAAACAACCGAAAGTGAGCAGGTGTAATCTGAATAAAGGGAAAAAGGCCCTTCTTGAACATAGGATGAGACATTCGTACCAATTTACTAGAGAACCAGTTTGGATTTAAGTATAACTTTTGTATGACTGATGCCTTTAGTGAGAGGTCTAATGCTTTAATATTTAATAATTTCTGCCCTCCGAATTCATATTCGTTATATAAATAGGCCCTTTTAATTTTATCTGGCTTGCCGTTCCAAATAAAATTGAATATTTTTTGTTCATATAATTTAAAAAGCAGGTCACTAGGTGTAGGCAAAACCATAAGCAAATAGGTAAACTGTGATATGACTAAAGAGTTAATCAGGGTGATTTTTCCACAAATAGACAGGTATTTTCCTTTCCATGGTAGCAAGATCTTATCTATTTTTGCTAACTTTCTATAAAAATTTATTGGAGTGAGATCATTTCTTTCTTTTGGGATTTTTATACCGAGTATGTCCACATCTCCGTCAGACCATTTAATTGGTAAACTACATGGCAATATAAAATGTGTATTTTTTAGTGATCCAATACGTAATATGGTACATTTATCATAATTTGGTTTTAATCCAGAGAGGATAGCAAAGGTATCTAGATCCTCTATGAGGCCGTGGAGAGACTCTAGTTGTGGTTTTAAAAGAAAACATGAATCATCAGCGTACAATGACACCTTAGTTTTTAAGCCACGGATTTCTAATCCATTAATATTAATGTTTGATCTAATTTTAACAGCTAACATTTCGATGGCAATAATAAATAGATATGCCGATAGTGGACAACCTTGTTTTACTCCTCTAGATAGTTAAAAAATTTCTGAGATGTAGCCATTATTTACTATTTTACACCTAGGGTTACTATACATAATTTTAACCCATTTTATAAGAGATTCCCCAAAATTGAAATATTCTAGGCATTTATATATAAACTCCAGTCGTACTTTATCAAAAGCCTTTTCAAAATCAGCTATGAAAACCAGACCTGGTGTCCCCGATATTTCATAGTGTTCTATTGTTTCCAGTACTTGCCTTATATTATCTCCAATGTATCGTCCATGTAAAAAACCTGTCTGATTAGGATGAATAATATCTGACAAAACTTTTTTTATTCTATGCGCCAAGCATTTTGCTAGGATTTTTGCATCACAACACTGAAGTGTAAGAGGTCTCCAATTTTTTAATTGGACTGGATCTTTATATATACCACTTGGGTCCTGTTTCAGTAATAACGATATCAGACCTTCTTGTTGCGTGTCTGATAATCTACCATTTATATAGGAGTGGTTAAAACAAGCTAATAATGGTCCTTTGAGTATATCAAAAAAAGTTTTGTATACTTCCACTGGTATGCCATCCAGCCCTGGAGTTTTCCCATCCTTAAAGGCCCCAATTGCATCAAGCAGTTCCTCCTCTGTAATTTGGCCTTCACATGAGTCTTTCTGTACAGATGTTAATTTTACATTATTAATAGGAAAAAAATCCATACAATTAGTTTCAGTTAGTGGAGATGGAGGAGCCTGAAACGAAAACATATTCTTAAAGTACTTTACTTCCTCTTTCAAAATATCATTTGGTGAATCATGCGTGACTCCATCATTTGTAACAAGTTTTAATACATTTTTTTTGGTAGCATTTCTATATTGAAGATTGAAAAAGAATTTGGTGCATTTTTCCCCATATTCCATCCAGTTCGCTTTATTTTTATAAAACTTTATTTGTTCATCGAAAATTGTGAATAACTCACCACAGGTTAATGAGAAGGGTGTGCTTGAAAGGATGCACATAACTCTGCAATGTTGGTTTGTATTGTAGAGAGTCTCAGTCTTAAATCATTTTCCACACACAGTCTGTGCCTGTATTTAGTTTTCATGCTAGTGAGGGCCGAGAATCCACTCTCACATAGGTACGTGGTTGCAAAGGGCATCAGTGTCTTAAAAGCACGATTTGCCACGGCAGGATACTCTGAGCGCAGCCCAATCCAGAAATATGGTAGTGGCTTCTGATTTAAATTACATTTTCACAGAACCGCTTGTTGCAATTTCGATGAGGCTCTCTTGTTCAGATATCGGTAAGTGGACTAGAGGCAGGGCCAGTTGTTTGTGTCATCCGTTTCGGGAAAGTACCTGCGTAATTGCGCACCCAACTCACCCAGGTGCTTCGCTATATCACATTTGACATTGTCTGTAAGCTTGAGTTCATTTGCACACAAAAAAATCATACAATGATGGAAAGACCTGTGTGTTGTCCTTGTTAATGCAAACAGAGAAGAGCTCCAACTTCTTAATCATAGCCTCAATTTTGTACCCCACATTGAATATAGTTGCGAGAAAAAATATCACCCAGATAGGCCAGTCGCGTGAGAAACTCGTCATCATGCAAGCGGTCAGACAAGTGAAAATTATGGTCAGTAAAGAAAACTTTAAGCTCGTCTCTCAATTAAAAAAAAACGTGTCAATACTTTGCCCCTTGATAACCAGCGCACTTCTGTATGTTGTAAAAGCGTTACATGGTCGCTGCCAATATCATTGCATAGTGCAGAAAATACACAAGAGTTCAGAGGCCTTGCTTTAACAAAGTTAACCATTTTCTCTGAAGTGTCCAAAATGTCTTTCAAGCTCCCAGGCATTCCTTTGGCAGCAAGAGCCTCTCGGTGGATGCTGCAGTGTATCCAAGTGGCGTCGGGAGCAACTGCTTGCACGCGCGTTACCACTCCACTATGTATCCCTGTCACGCCATCAGTACAGATACCAACACATCTTGACCACCAAAGTCCATTTGATGTCACAAAGCTGTCCAGTACTTTAAAAATATCCTCTCATGTTGTCCTGGTTTCCAGTGGTTTGCAGAAGAGGATGTCTTCCTTAATTGACCCCCCCATAAACGTAACTGACATATACCAGGAGATGTGCCACGCCCGCCATGTCTGTTGACTCATCTAGTTTTTACGCATATAAATCACTGGCTTCTATGCAAAGCAGTAATTGTTTTATCTCCTGCCATGTCACTGCTGCGTCGTGAAACAGTGTTGTTTGATGAAGGCATTGTCTGTGTAGTTTTTTTGGCCTTTTCCCCCAGCATTGTCCCAGCCATATCAGCGGCAGCAGGAAGAATTAAGTCCTCCACAATAGTATGGGGCTTGCCAGTCCTAGCCACTCGGTAGCTCACCATATAAGACGCTTCTAGCCCCTTCTTATTAATGGTATCTGTTGCTTTTATACATGTCTTACTACTCGAAAGTAGTCTTAATTCACGCTCAAAAAACTCCCGTAGCTTATTTTTCAAATTGGCATGTTTTGTTTCTAAATGTCTGCGCAAGAGTGGAGGTTTCATCGAGTTGTGAGATAGTACTTTTTCACATATAACACACTGTGGCTGAGGAAAGGCACTACTCCCAATATATGTGAACCCCAAATCAATGTAGTTCGCCTCTTCGATGGTACAATGTCCCTGTCTGTTCAGTGCTTTCCCGGGTAAGGGGGCAGTAGCTCTTCGCCTGCATCATATTCACAACTGGCAGTGTCCATGCTAGCTGGGCTAACAACAAATGTAAAATTACTGATATTAGCATTGGATGTGCTCGTGTAAGCAGAACAACTTGTGTCGTCGACATGTGCAGGTGTAGTACTGCTGGTAGTAGTAGTACAATCAGTAGAGCTGGTATGTGTTTCTATGGACGTGGGCCTTACTTTTTTTAACCATTTATCCATTTTCGAGCAAACGGAAGGAGCAGCAGCTACGTTTGGCTACATACGGATCGTAAGTGGAATTCCTGCGAGAGAGTAATGGTTAATGTGATTGGATGTTAATTGTTTGACTAGGCTACCTGTATTTGACATTGTGTTGTTATTTCGCTGAACACTAGATTGTTTAATTTTATTTTTGGCAGTGAAACGAGGCTACTCAGGCAAGAAAAAAACCTCACCCAAATGTATAGCCCCGTTGGAAAATATAAATGGACTGTTTGCAAATGTGATGATATTTTTTGGTGTGTACCCCTGACGGCATCGCTTACCACAGTTTGGGAATACCTGGCCTATATGATATGAGAACAGAAATGGAAACATGGGCAAATGTGATCATGTATGTCATACTGATACTCTACAGTTCTGCCATGATCATTACCTTGTTTATTAATTATTTATCAAATATCTCCACATCGATCTAAATACATGTATATCATTAAATACTCAAGACCACGTTTTATAATCCGTACAGATGGTACCTTAGTGGAGTGGTTCCCAAACTGTTGGGGATAGGTCAGCAGGAGGGGTGCGGGGGTCCCCCCCAAATATAAAGGTGAAATTTTGAAATTGCTGGAAGAGGGCCTGAGTGAAAAAGTTTGGGAACCCAAATCAAATAAAACATAAATGGTTAGCAGATGTTATTGCAAGTGTAGTGAAATTCTTGTGCTTCTCGTTCCGACAGTGCAGCAATATGTAACATGTAATCTAACAATTCCACAACAACGACCTAATACACACAATTCCAAGTAAAGGAATGGAATAAGAATATACACTACCGGTCAAAGGTTTTAGAAACAACTACTCATTCAAGGGTTTTTCTTCATTTTTACTATTTTCTACATTGTTCTAAAACTTTTCACCGGTAGTGTATACATATAAATATATGGATGAGCAATGACAGAGCGGCATAGGCAAGATGCAATAGATTTTATAAAATACAGTATATACATATGAGATGAGTGATGGAAGATATGTAAACATTATTAAAGTGATTAGTGATCCATTTATTAGTGGCCAGCAGACTCTCTGTGTTAGTGATGGCTGTTTAACAGTCTGATGGCCTTAAGATAGAAGCTGTTTTTTAGTCTCTCGGTCCCAGCTTTGATGCACCTGTGCTGACCTCCCCTTCTGGATGGTAGCAGGGTGAACAGGCATTGGCTCGGATGGTTGTTTTCCTTGATGATCTTTTTGGCCTTCCAGTGACATCGGATACTGTAGGTGTCCTGGAGGGCAGGTAGTTTACCCCCGGTGATGCGTTGTGCAGACCTCACCACCCTCTGGAGAGCCTTGTGGTTGTGGGAGGTGCAGTTGCCGTACCAGGCGGTGATACAGCCCGACAGGATGCTCTCAATCTGTAAAAGTTTGTGAGAGTTTTAGGTGACAAGCCAAATTTATTCAGCATCCTGATGTTGAAGAGGCACTGTGTGGGTGGACCATTTCAGTTTGTCCGTGATGTGTATGCCGAGGAACGTAAAACTTTCCACCTTCTCCACTGCTGTCCCGTCGATGTGGATAGAGGGGTGCTGCCTCTGTTGTTTCCTGAAGTCCACGATCATCTTTTTTGTTTTGTTGACGTTGAGTGAGAGGTTGTTTTCCCGACACCACACTCCGAGTGCCATCACCTCCTCCCTGTAGGCTGTCTTGTCGTTGTTGGTAATCAATCCAACTACTGTTGTGTCATCTGCAAACTTGATGATTGAGTTGGAGGCATGCTTGGCCACGCAGTCATGGGTGAACAAGGAGTACAGTAGGGTGCTGAACAGGGAGTACAGTAGGGTGCTGAGCGTTGAGGATCAGCGAAGTGGAGGTGTTGTTTCCTACCTTCACCACCTGGGGGCGGCCCGTCAGGAAGTCCAGGACCCAATTGCACAGGGCAGGGTTGAGACCCAGGGCCTCAAGCTTAATGATGAGCTTGGAGGGTACTATGGTGTTAGTCAATGAACAGCATTCTTACATAGGTATTCCCCTGCCTTTGTGTAAAGGGTCATTATTGAGGAAAAACAGAAGAGACCATACCAGAACATAAATAAAAGCTTACTTATAAGGACATTTTCCACAGTCTCTCTCCTGGTTTTCTATGAACAAGGTGGGATTACGTTGTGACCAGCCACTCAACAGCACCTCTCAGAAAAACATAACCCTCTCACTTTGTGTTTGTTGTTGGCTGGAGAGAGAGAGACTGCCTGCAGGTTAGACTGTGTGTGTGTGTGTGTGTGTGTGTGTGTGTGTGTGTGTGTGTGTGTGTGTGTGTGTGTGTGTGTGTGTGTGTGTGTGTGTGTGTGTGTGTGTGTGTGTGTGTGTGTGTGTGTGTGTGTGTGTGTGTGTGTGTGTGTGTGTGTGTGTGTGTGTGTGTGTGTGTGTGTGTGTGTGTGAGAAAGAGAGAGAGGGTGAGTGTGGCAGACATACCTGTCAGTGCCACAGCTGGTTCTCTCTGTGGCTGCAGGGCTCTGGCTGGAGCAGTGTGACACCCAGAATCACAGCACCGCACCGCACCACAGGGCCTGGGGTCCCGACACACACACAGATGTATGCAAAAATAGAGCGCATTGGCCTGAGGTCCAAAGACACCTTCTCCTGGCCCTATCCCTTTCCACCTATCACAGTGAGGCACCACTACGTCCCCTCCCTTCTCCACACTGACCCCCCACTCTCCAGACAAAATGAAGACATAACACACCCATGACAACATTGGTAGCTAAGGCCCTTCCCTTTCTCTTTACACACACACCTGGATTGTCCCCCTTCCCTAGGCATTGTCACATCCTGATCTGTTTCACCTGTCCTTGTGCTTGTCTCCACCTCCTCCAGGTGTCACCCATCTTCCCAATTAAATACAGGGTATTTAAACCTGTGTTTTCTGTCTGTCTGTGCCAGTTCGTCTTGTATGTTCCAAGTCAACCAGCATGGTTTTCCCGTGCTCCTTCCTTTTCTATTCTCTTTTGCTAGTCCTTCCGGTTTTGACCCTTGCCTGTTTTCTGGACTCTGTACGCGCCTGCCTGACCATTCTGCCTGCCCTGACCTCGAGCCTGCCTGCCACTCTGTATCTCCTGGACTCTGAACTGGTTTTGACCTTTTGCCTGTCCACGTCCATTCTCTTGCCTACCCCTTTTTGGATTATTAATAAATATCAAAGACTCAAACCATCTGCCTCCAGTGTCTGCATCTGGGTCTCGCCTTGTAGACTGAAACTCAGCCTCCATAACCCCCTGCCATCCTTGTGACTGTCCTCTATGGATGCTACATGTCCCCTGTCACCGCACACTCTCTCTGCTGGCACGGACAGCTTACGCACACACACCAACACACACATACTGTACATAAAACCCATTGCACCTACTAGAGAGGTAGTAGACATGGAGGTCTGGATTACCATGGTTCTTGTCAGAAAACCTAAAACATCCACCAAAATATGTGGGTAAACTCACATGTGAACAGGACAGAACAGATGGCATGGCAATGGAAGGACTATCATCTTGAAGAAGAGTGAGAAACACAAGAAGAGTGAGAAACACAAGAAGAGTGAGAAACACAAGAGTGAGCAAAGGAGAAATATGAAACATAAATAAAGTTAATATTATTATACAGTGCATTTAGAAAGTATTCAGACCTCTTGAATTTTTCCACATTTTGTTACGTTACATCCTTATTCTAAAATTGATAAAATTAAATGTTTTCTTCCTCAATCTACACACAATACCCCATAATGACGAAGCGAAAACAGGTTTTTAGACATATTTGCAAATAAAAAACAGAAACCTTATTTACATAAGTATTCAGACCCTTTGCTATGAGACACGAAATTCAGCTCAGGTGCATCCTGTTTCCATTGATCATCCTTGAGATGTTTCTACAATTTGATTGGAGTCCACCTGTGTTAAATTCAATTGATTGGACATGATTTGGAAAGGCACACACCTATCTATATAAGGCCCCACAGTTGACAGTGCATGTCAGAGCAAAAACCAAGCCATGAGGTCGAATGAATTGTCCATAGAGCTCCAAGACAGGATTGTGTCGAGGCACAGATCCAAAACATTTCTGCATCATTGAAGGTCCCCAAGAACACAGTTGCCTCCATCATTCTTAAATGGAATATGTTTGGAACAACCAAGACTCCTAGAGAGCTGTCCGCCTGGCCAAACTGAGCAATCGGGGAAGAAGGGCCTTGGTCAGGAAGGTGACCAAGAACCGATGGTCACTCTGACAGAGCTCCAGAGTTCCTCTGTGTTGATGGGAGAACCTTCCAGAAGAACAACCATCTCCACAGCACTCTACCAATCAGGCCTTAATGGTAGAGTGGACAGACGGAAGCCACTCCTCAGTAAAAGGCACATGACAGGCACTTAAAGACTCTCAGACCATGAGAAACAAGATTCTCTGGTCTGATGAAACCAAGTTTGAACTCTTTGGCCTGAATGCCAAGCGTCACGTATGGAGGAAACCTGGCACCATCACTACGGTGAAGCATGGTGGTGGCAGCATCATGCCGTGTGGGTGTTTTTCAGCGGCAGGGACTTGGAGACTAGTCAAGTTCGAGGGAAAGATGAACATAGCAAAGTACAGAAAGATCCTTGATGAAAACCTGTTCCAGAGCAACCTCAAACTGGGGTGAAGGTTTGCCTTCCAACAGGACAACGACCCTAAGCACACAGCTAAGACAACACAGGACAAGTCTCTGAATGTCCTTGAGTGGCCCAGCCAGAGCCCGGACTTGAACCCGATCTAACATCTCTGGAGAAACGTGAAATAGCTGTGCAGTGACGCTCCTCCATCCAACCTGACAGAGCTTGAGAGGATATGCAGAGAAGAATGGGAGAAACTCCCCAAATACAGGTGTGCCAAGCTTGTAGCGTCATACCCAAGAAGACTCGAGGCTGTAATCATTGCCAATGGTGCTTAAACAAAGTACTGAGTAAAGGGTCTGAATACTTGTAAATGTGATATTTCAGTTTTGCTGCACAAATTTGCAACAATTTCTAAAAACCTGTATATGCTTTGTCATTATGGGATATTGTGTGTAGTTTCGTGAGGAACAGTTTTTTTTAAACCATTTTAGAAAAAAGCTATACCGTAACAAAATGTGAAAAGTCAGGAGGTCTGAATACTTTCCGAATGCACTGTGTATGGTGACTTTTATTGCATTCATTTTGGGTATTCAGAAGAAAAGAGCATTGAAACACACACACACCGACTATGGATGTGAGGACTGAGCGGTACTATTAAATGGATTCTGCCTGTCTCCATCAGTCGGTACCTTCATCTCGTCAAGGGAGATCCTCAGTGTGTGTGCCCAAGCAGGGTGAACTCTCTGTGGAGAGAATGCCTCAGGCAGTGCCGCTCCCCATCCCCACGCTCTTCTCTTCCTTTGAGATGGCAGAGCCAGGGAATAAAGGTGATATGGGCCTATTGGAGAAAGAGACATTCACTGCTGTAATGATGATCGCTACAGAGTGATTCATTTGTATCTCAGATGCGAAGCAGCATCCACTGACAGTTAGTTCAGTCATAGTGCTCCCAGTCCCATTTATTTAAGCTTGAAAGATTCACATTGTTCTTATTTTCATTCATTTCTGTCATATTAACATATATTTACAACGTTTTCTTTTAAGACTAATAAGACCGTATTGTGTCTATAATAAGAGTATTATTTAGACGTGTGTACTTATTATCTCCAAGTGCAAAAGGTCAGCTAATAGATAAATATTTCATTAATAATGTGCTATATTGATAGTCTAGTTTTTTATGAGCTAGATAACTAAGTGTTGGTGAAAATGGAACAATACTATCATGTATTATGCTGACATTTCCACAAACATTAGAAACTGTAGTCAATTTAAAAAATGAAGTAAACAGGTTGACAGGAGAAATAAAACTGTGTTTTGAATGTGGCTGTCAGGGGAGGTTGACTTCTCCATCTCTTTAACGTTTTAAGAGTAAGTAACTGGTTGCCCTGTTGGCCCTGCCTAGTATGTGTGTGCGTGTGTATGTGTACGTGTGTGCGTTTACTGGAGTGATCAACTTCTGCTAAATATTAATTACTAGTGCGGGTGCCCTTTCTATTGAGTCCCTTTAGTATAAACATTCATTATGGCTCGTTTCCTCCTTTGTAGCTTCATCATCATTATTCCACCACATCCCCTTGAGGAGAGGGGGAGCTGAGGCCGGGACTGGGGCTGGACCGGGATGGAAAACACACACACACACACACACACACACACACACTTGGAAGCGGAGCACCCAGACATGGGAATACACACAAGTGATATTTGTGCGCGGAGATCAAAAAGCATTTACCTTTAGATGTTTCCGGATATAAATATTCAATGTCCTTATTTAAATCTAATTTGGGTCTACTTGTCTCAGGGGTCTTTTCAACAGTACCTGTTGCCTGAGGCCACTGCTGGTTGACAGCCAAACGTTAGTAAAGAGAGAGGAGGGAAAAGAGAGGGGAGTCTGGGGCTGCTGGAGATGTGAGCAGAATGGGTTGCTGTGTGAAGCCAGGGAGGGCTGAAAAAGACATGAGTGGAGGGCTGGAAGGCTATTTAACCTCCTCGTGTGCATATGCAAACAGAATCAGAGAGTTTATTAGTAACTCTGGAAACAATAAACAAATGGAAGCAAGGCTTAATAAACTATTCATAATAAGTGTACATACTATTGATAAATGATTGTTTCAGCATTTATAAACCTTCATGAGCTTTATAAGCAAACATGTCTAATCATTAGTGGCAGTATGAACACATGAACAATCACTTGAGTATGACTGACAGTGGTCTAATACTTTCACTATTTAAACATTGTTCTGTGAGTATTTCTGATTTTCTGTCATTGCAAAACTGAGCATATGACAACCCACTGCCCAAGGCAACACACCATTTTGTTTTATAAAATTAGATTTCATCAACATTTGTTATGATGAGTTTCACTCTGTTACAGAACAAAGACTTTGACCATTCACTTGGCAAAAATTAGAAAAGCTGCTCTCTATCACCCCCTTCTCTCTCTAGCTCTCTCTATCTCTCTACCTCTCCATCTCCCCATCCCCCCTCTCTCTCCCCCTCTCTCCCCCCCATCTCTCTCCCTCTCTTTCTGCAGGGAATGTGGTGATGATAGGGTGTGTTTCTTTCTTTGTTGTTCCATCTCAGACAAAGCCCATTGAATAGTGAGTGAACAATAACCTGAAGTCATGCAGCCTCTGGCTCTTGGGTGTGTTGGATGACCAAACAGACAGATACAGTGAAAGAGACATATATATATATGGACAATATACATTGCATATACAGTATCATCATCAATATTAAAATCAATTAATCAATTTTCATTCACCTATATTTCAGCCCCATTTACATCCTGGCATTTGAACAGTTGAGTCGGGCCCAGAAACTCTAGCCACTAGCCAGGTGGGTAGATGATAATAGGGCCCCTGATGGTAGCAGGAAACCAACCCCTGGGTGGGAAGGCATTCACTGAAATGTAAAGAGTTAGAGCAGGGTAGATAATCTCACATACTCACAGGCACGCACACACACACACTGTCCTCATCTGGCCACAGAGCTGACAGTGGTGTATGTTATTAATGGGCAGGTGTGGGACCTGTCCCGAAGGGTTCCATTAAAATGGTGCCCCTCTCAATGCCAGTACCATTTGCTCTTTATATTTAACAGAGGCCATATGTCTAGCAGGATGCAAACAGCTGACAGGGTTTAATTGAAAGAAATATACATATCTGGCGGCGTGTGTGTAAGAGGGAAAGAGAAGGGATGAGGGAGAGAGAAGGGATGAGGGAGAGAGAGGGGCAAAGGGATTTTGTTTGGGCATCAGGGAATCACTCTGAGGGGTCAAGTATGAATTAGAGATAGAGGGAGAGAGAAAGACAAAGAGAGACAGAGTTGGACAAAGGGACAAGGACACTGTGTTCAGAGCAGTGGAGCCTCCTCAGAGGAGGAAGGGGAGGACCATCCTCAGTGAATTTCAGAAAAATTTAAATTGTGAAACAAAAAAAGGTATCCTTTTTAGATAAAACTATACTAAATATATTCACGTCCCCAAATAATTTATTAAAACACACTGTTTTGCAATGAAGGTTTACAGTAGCCTCAACAGCACTCTCTTGGGTAGCAAGCACCATGGTGTAGCCAGAGGTCAGCTAGTTTCCGTCCTCCTCTGGGTACATTGACTTCAATACAGAACCTAGGAGGCTCATGGTTGTCACCCACTTTCATAGACTTACACAGTAATTATGATGAATTTCAGAGGACGTCCTCCAACCTATCAGAGCTCTTGCAGCATGAACTGAGATGTTGTTCACCCAATCACAGGATCAGAGAATGAATCTAGTACTGAATGCATAAGCTACAGCTAGCTAGCACTGCAGTGCTTAACATGTGGTGAGTAGTTGACTCAAAGAGAGAGAAAGACAATAATTGAATAAAAAATGAAGGAGAAGTGAGAGAGAGAAAGCTATATTTTGTTGCATTTTTTTTCACTTTCACTTTTACTTAGCTAGCTAATGCAACTAGCTAGTTTAGCCTACTCAAACAGCTGGCTCAAACAGAGAGGGATGCTATGTTAGCTAGCTGGCTAAGGCTATCCAACACTGGAACTCTTCCAAGTCAAGCTTTTGGTTTCATTACTTTATTGCCACCCTGGCCCGCCGATGTAACAGCTAAGCTGCTTGCTGTATACTGTACTGCATGAATGTAGCGGGTTTACTAATGCGTTAGTTCTAGTAGATATGTTGACTATGACGTTAGCTAATATGGTGACAACGATGTAGGCTGTGTGTAGCGGTTAGCGGTTATGATTGTAGCTGTTGTAGGGAAAAGGGAAAAGGTGAGAAGAGGAGTGCACGTAGATACGAGAGGGAATTATACAACGAGCAAAGTGATCATGCTGTTCGTATGTAGCTGCTTTGAAAGTGAACTGTGTGTGTGTGTGATCAGGGGTGTATTCATTTAGCCGATTCTGTTAAAAACATTTCTCAAACGGAACGAAATGGGGCTAAACATACATTAATTTGTCAAATAGAAACTCTTGTTTGCAACTGTTTAAACTAATGATTACACCCTAGATCAGGGAAAAGTGTGCAAGGCGGTATTGAATGTGTCACTGTCTGTCACCGTGATTACATCAATTTGTCTCTCGAACCTGTGTACATACGTTGTAGCAACCTTATGATGGGTATAGGGAAAAATTTAATATCATGTAGTAGCCTAAATCTATCAATGTTACATTGAGCTGGGTGAATGGCATATGAATGACAGTCATCCAATATGCTGTTATAGAAATAAGGCAATGCTCATACAAATTAATTGTCCTCCCTAATCTTAAACGACATCGACCACCACTGAGAGGGAGAGAGAGAGGGAGAGAGAGAGAGGGAGAGAAAGGGACAGGGACACCCCTGTGTTCAGAGAGAGAGAGAGAGACCACTGTGTTCAGAGAGAGAGAGAGAGCGAGAGAGAGAGAGGGACACCACTGTGTTGAGAGAGAGAGGGACACCACTGTGTTCAGAGAGAGAGAGCGAAAGAGAGAGACGGACACCACTGTGTTCAGAGAGAGAGAGCGAAAGAGAGAGACGGACACCACTGTGTTCAGAGAGAGAGCGAGAGAAAGAGAGAGAGAGCGAGAGAGAGAGGGACACCACTGTGTTCAGAGAGAGAGCGAGAGAGAGAGAGGGACACCACTGTGTTCAGAGAGAGAGCGAGAGAGAGAGAGAGGGACACCACTGTGTTCAGAGTGTGAACTTCATGTTCCATCTCCCTTCACAGGGACAGTAGAGACGCTGTCATCCACATTGCCAAATTACAACAAATCACAAGCGGCAGTGGGCTGATTTAGACAGGAGGCGACTAAGATCAACTGAGAGAGAGCATGGGGCAGGCTAGGCACATAAATTAAAGGCCTTATTCAATCAAATAACCCAGTAACGAGATCAAGAGGAAACGTAAAACATCTTGCTGTGCATCTTTGTAGCCTATTCATGTACTCACCAATACAATGCATAGCCGACAGTGCCAACCAAGACGACATTTGACTAGGTATCATTTCATAAACCCTTTCTCGCTGTGCTGAAATCACATTATTTCTGACAGGCTATCCCGGTAATGTTTTCGTTCTATCAGGCTGCAATGTCTAAAATTAAGGAAATCCCTAACTCCAGGCTAACAGGCGCAACGCAATTAGTGTTTAAACCATGTCAATGGCCTTCCAATACAAAGAGTCTCAGAGGACTTCTGGACGTCGAAGACCTTCTGCTCTGTTACCAGTGAATGATTAATCCTCCACAACACAGTGCTCGGTCGTTAACTAGGTCTTTATGTCATTAGTTAGTGCTAATATACTCCCTATTCCTTTCAAAGATGCTAACTGGTGTTCTGCTAATTAGCATTCCAAACAGGGGATGAGGAGAGGGAGTGAGAGACTGAGAGAGATTGGTAGAGAGAAAGGGGGATACAGTAGAATAGGCCCTCCACCACGAAGGCAGGACATCCGATGAAACGGCGACACGGTGACATTGTCATTAACTTGATGTTAATTACGAATTAATGGGGCTATTTCATTTACAAGTATCTCTAGCTCTGTGATGAGGCCCTCCTATAATAGGTTACTCTAGCGAGACCCTCCTATATTAGGTTACTCTAGCGAGACCCTCCTGTATTAGGTTACTCTAGCGAGGCCCTCATATAGTAGGTTACTCTAGCGAGACCCTCCTATAATAGGTTACTCTAGCGAGGCCCTCCTATAATAGGTTACTCTAGCAAAACCCTCCTATAATAGGTTACACTAGCGAGGCCCTCCTATAATAGGTTGCTCTAGCGAGGCCCTCCTATAATAGGTTACTCTAGCGAGACCCTCCTGTAATAGGTTACTCTAGCGAGGCCCTCCTATAGTAGGTTACTCTAGCGAGACCTACCTATAATTTGTTACTCTAGCGAGACCCTCCTGTAATAGGTTACTCTAGCGAGGCCCTCCTATAGTAGGTTACTCTAGCGAGACCTACCTATAATTTGTTACTCTAGCGAGACCCTCCTGTAATAGCTTACTCTAGCGAGACCCTCCTATAATAGGTTACTCTAGCGAGACCCTCCTATAATAGGTTACTCTAGCGAGACCCTCCTGTAATAGGTTACGTTAGCGAGGCCCTCCTATAGTAGGTTACTCTAGCGAGGCCCTCCTATAATAGGTTACTCTAGCGAAGCCCTCATATAATAGGTAACTCTAGCAAAGCCCTCCTATAATAGGTTACTTGAGCGAGACCCTCCTATAATAGGTTACACTTACGAGACTTTCCTATTATAGGAGGGCCACGCGAGAGTAACCTAGTATAGGAGGGCCTCGCTAGAGTAACCTACTATCAGAGGGTCTCGCTAGTGTAACCAACTCTAGGATGGTCTCGCTAGTGTAACCAATTATAGGAGGGCCTCGCTAGAGTAACCTATTATAGGAGGGTCTTGCTAGAGTAACCTATTATAGGAGGGTCTTGCTAGAGTAACCTACTATAGGAGGGCTTTGCTAGTGTAACCTACTATAGGAGGGTCATGCTCGAGTAACCTATTATAGGAGGGCCTCGCTAGAGTAACCTATTACAGGAGGGTGTTGCTAGAGTAACCAATAATAGGAGGGTCTCGCTAGAGTAACCTACTATAGGAGGGTCTCGCTAGAGTAACCTATTATAGGAGGGTCTCGCTAGTGTAACCTATTATAGGAAGGTCTCGTTAGAGTAACCTACTATAGGAGGGACTCGCTAGAGTAACCAACTATGGGAGGGTCTCGCCAGAGAAACATATTATAGGATAGAGTAACCAACTATTGGACGGCCTCGCTAGTGTAACCTACTATAGGAGGGTCTCGCTAGAGTAACCTATTATAAGAGGGTCTCTCTATTATAGGAGGTTACACTAGCGAGGCCCTCCTATAATAGGTTATTCTAGCGAGGCCCTCCTATAGTAGGTTACTCTAGCGAGACCCTCCTATAATAGGTTACTCTAGCGAGACCCTCCTATAATAGGTTACTCTAGCGAGACCCTCCTGTAATAGGTTACTCTAGCGAGACCCTCCTATAGTAGGTTACTCTAGCGAGGCCCTCCTATAATACGTTATTCTAGCGAGACCCTCCTATAATAGGTTACCCTAGCGAGGCCCTCCTATAATAGTTTACTCTAGCGAGGCCCTACTATAATAGTTTACTCTAGAGAGGCCCTCCTATAATAGGTTACTCTAGTGAGACCGTCCTATAATAGGTTACTCTAGCGAGGCCCTCCTATAATACGTTATTCTAGCGAGACCCTCCTATAATAGGTTACCCTAGCGAGACCCTCCTATAGTAGGTTACTCTAGCGAGACCCTCCTATAATAGGTTACTCTAGCGAGACCCTCCTGTAATAGGTTACTCTAGCGAGACCCTCCTGTAATAGGTTACTCTAGCGAGACTCTCCTGTAATAGGTTACTCTAGCGAGACCCTCCTGTATTAGGTTACTCTAGCGAGACCCTCCTATAATAGGTTACTCTAGCGAGACCCTCCTAGTTACCTACAGGTCCCATTGAAGGCCAGAAGATGTGGGGGAGGATCCTCTTGTGGGCCACCCGTCATGATTATATCTGAGTAAGCTGCTTGACCCCTGCCATTTCGTGACAATTTGAGTCTACCCATCTTCAAATGACGACGGTGTTCCGCCCTCCCCTGTCCCCACCCTTCATAACTACAGACTGTCAAGTCCAGTTAGATCAGAGGTCTCACAGGAAAGGAGACAAGAAAAGGTAACTGTCTTCAGACTATTTGAGGCATGGTGTAAAGTGCATTTCCTGTTTGCCTTCCATATGACATCTGTAGTCTTCAGATTGTGTTGCAGGTGTAAAAGAAAATCAAATCATCAACAGTGTAAAACTTTTATACATTTATAACAACTACATTGCCTAAAAACCCGCAACTCCCTGCTCCAGCCATCATAAAACTATGAATTCTATGTTGCCTATCGACTTCTAACTACAGAACTCAATGGCTTCAACCACAACCATCCAATCCTTGGTCTCTGACTCCCCCCCCCCCCCCCCCCCCCCCCCACCCCCACCCCCACCATCCATTGCCCCCGTCACGGTCACAAGCCACCGGTCTCCATAGTAACCTGAGCCTTTGGTCCCTTGAGAGTGGTGTTGTTGGGTTGGGTTGACTGGCGTCTGGCCGTTCACACGTGGGGCTGTGCCAGCTAACCAACATGGCACACAGCGTCCTGCCATATGGTGCCACCCCATACATACCACCAGCCTGGCTGAGGCTGGGCCTGAAGAGAGGGAAGGGGAGTGTGAATGGGAGAGACCTGCCTGCACCAGTAGCCACTCCACAGCTGAGGCACAGAGAGATCTGGTGATGGTTGTTTGAGAGCACATGGTGCCCACTATAAGGTGCATGTTGCTTTTCTGTTGTTTTACTATTGCTCATCAGTTATAACAACATTGTGTGTATGTACAGTTTCTACAACAAGTATGGTAAGTAAGAAAGTACAAAAAACAGAATCATTCTGAAACATCTTTGGAGTGGCCATGATACAACAAAAAGGAAAGAAAAATCTGATTGCACAGACTTGTTCCTCACCAATCTTAAAGAAATACATAAACACACACTGGTATTTCTTCTTTCTAAAGTAAAGCAAAATAATAACTGTGCTGCCTTTTTCCAATTAGCAACTTTGTGTCTGATTCTAAGCACAGTGCTGCCCCTGTGTGGTAGCAGGTGAAAGTACATGTCAAACAAACCACATCACTCAACCTAAGGAAAGAATGGTCAAACAACTCACTACAGATGACAAAATAGTTATTTATTTCAAGTTCAATAAAATAAGCTTACAAATACAACAGATCTTTGAAGCAATAGAATACAGCATTTATTTTGCATAAACATGTTGCAATCTTTTTATATATATATATAATTAAAATACATATCTTACATTATCTTATCAAAAATAATCGTTAGTACGCTTTAGCAGGAAGCCATACAGCTTGGTGACATGTTGGTGGGCGGAAGCATAAAGTCAGAAATCTATGGTTCTAGATCTAAGTCTCTGGGCAGAACTACACAGCTGCGTTGTGTTACTGTGTTTTAGAAAATGACACATTAGAAGCAAAACAAAGGACGGCATATGAGAGTAGGTTGGGATCAATTCACTATCTAAAATCCATTTCAAGAAAATAAAAAATCATGATTGGGATGCCATTTTTCTATTAGAATTTCAATTCACTCACTGATTGTACTGAATTCCTACTGGATGGACATCAACTCTGATTTTACAAAAATCAGACAAGCAATGAAGGCATTTCAAAACAATCATCAGCTAAGGCAAGTTAAATGAAAAGAGCTTTAGAATAAAGTCATCTCAGCCAGCTTCTGTACTCTAAAATGTTGGGGATTTAGTTTACAAAAAAGTAAATAAACAGACCACAAATTGGTCAGAGAAAGAATGGCAGAGCTTTTGTACAGTAACCTGTCACTAATATGTGCGTTGCCTTTTGTATGCTAAGCCTTAAGGTATAAAGCAGTTATATATGTGAGTTTACTTCATATATGCATCTACAGGTAAACACTGATTATGCTTTCAGTAACAAGAACATTTCTATCAAAAGTTCTAAAACAGAACTCTGATTCGCCATCCTGTTTGACCTTATCGTGACCGGACTGTAATCAAGGCCGTAGTTTCCCAGAATTCAGCTGCCCAGGAGCCTTTATTCTAGCATCAGTGGACTTCACTGATCGGTTCTCCAAGTATACCCCAGACTACAAATCCCACAATACCACTGAGGTCAATGCCAACATCACCCAGGCATTGTACACATTACTTTTTAAAGACATTCTGCCTTCAGACAACTTTCTATGGGTTTAGCTTAAGAGCCTATGTGCCCACTCATAATCAACTAGAATAAGAAGACAGATGATTCAAATCATTATACTGGATAGGGTAAGAAAAGAGTAGATGAACTTAAGACTCTTTTTCTTATTCATTCAGCGAATGATCAGCAATTGGTAAAGCATTTGGTGACATGAAACAATATCAGTGAAATTAGTGCCTTCACTTACATTACCACAATTGATAAATAGTGACTTTGAAACAAATGCGAAGGTGCATAAAGATGGTCCCCATGCACTAACCACAAATTCCACCATCTTGAATCATGAATGCATTTGAAGTCGGAAGTTTACATACACTTAGGTTGGAGTCATTAAAACTCGTTTTAAAACCACTCCACAAATTTCTTGTTAACAAACTATAGTTTTGGCAAGTCGGTTAGGACATTTACTTTGTGCATGACAGAAGTCATTTTTCCAACAATTGTTTACAGACAGATTATTTCACTTATATCACAATTCCAGTGGGTCAAAAGTTTACATACACTAAGTTGACTGTGCCTTTAAACAGCTTGAAAAATTCCAGAAAATTATGTCATGGCTTTAGAAGCTTCTGGTAGGCTAATTGACATCATTTGAGTCAATTGGAGGTGTACCTGTGGGTGTATTTCAAGGCCTACCTTCAAACTCAGTGCCTCTTTGCTTGACATCATGGGAAAATCAAAAGAAATCAGCCAAGACCTCAGAAAATAAATTATAGACCTCCACAAGTCTGGTTCATCCTCGGAAGCAATTTTCAAACGCCTGAAGGTACCACATTCATCTGTACAAACAATAGTACACAAGTATAAACACCATGGGACCACACAGCCATCATACCGCTCAGGAAGTAGACGCGTTCTGTCTCCTAGAGATGAACGTACTTTGGAGTGAAAAGTGCAAATCAATCCCAGAACAACAGCAAAGGACCTTGTGAAGATGCTGGGGAAAACAGGTACAAAAGTATCTATATCCACAGTAAAACGAGTCCTATATCGACATAACCTGAAAGGCCACTCAGCAAGGAAGAAGCCACTGCTCCAAAACCACCATAAAAAAGCCAGACTACGGTTTGCAACTGCACATGGGGACAAAGATCGTACTTTTTGGAGAAATGTCCTCTGGTCTCATGAAACAAAAATAGAACTGTTTGGCCATAATGACCATCGTTATGTTTGGAGGAAAAATGGGGAGGCTTGTAAGCCGAGGAACACCATCCCAACCGTGAAGCACGGGGGTGGCAGCATCATGTTGTGGGGTTGCTTTGCTGCAGGAGGGACTGGTGCACTTCACAAAATAGATGGCATCATGAGGAAAGGAAAATTATGTGGATATATTGAAGCAACATCAAGACATCAGTCAGGAAGTTAAGGCTTGGTCGCAAATAGGTCTTCCAAATGGACAATGACCCCAAGCATACATCCAAAGTTGTGGCAAAATGGCTTAAGGACAACGAAGTCAAGGTATTGGAGTGGCCATCACAAAGCCCTGACCTCAATCATATAGAAAATGTGTGTGCAGAACTGAAAAAGCGTGTGTGAGCAAGGAGGCCTACAAACCTGACTCCGTTACACCAGCTCTGTCAGGAAGAATGGGACAAAATTCACCCAACCTATTGTGGGAAGCTTGTGGAAGGCTACCCAAAATGTTTGACCCAAATGAAATAATTTGAAGGTTATGCCTAATACTAATTGAGTGTATGTAAAACTTCTGCCCCCCTGGGAATGCGATTAAATAAATAATAGCTGAAATAAATCATTCTTTATAGTATTATTCTGACATTTCACATTCTTAAAATAAAGTGGTGATCCTAACTGACCTAAGACGGGGAATTTTTACTAGGCTTAAATGTCAGGAATTGTGAAAAACTGAGTTTAAATGTATTTGGCTAAGGAGTATGTAAACTTCCGACTTCAACTGTACATGTATTTTGATTCAGACTGAGTAGCTACTAGAAGCCTACTGTGTCAGTATCCCCCTGTGGCTGATAAAGCTATACACCGTAATACATTCACTTCTTGTCACAGTTGGATTTCCTCACCAATGATGTCACATCCTGCCCAGACTATGAAGTAACCATATCAAACAGGGAACCGTCTACTGCATGACAGTAGATTGCCTCATCAGCTGTGGGGAACTGCAACGACCAAGTCTCCTTTAAGTGCCCAAACTCACAGAAAATATTACAAAATCTCAACTGAGTCTCTTTCTACATACATTCTTGATTGACAACATAATTGATATATACTGTAAGTCATAATATAAATTAAAGAAATTTAAAAAAATCTATATGATTGAGGTATTCGTATTTGAACATGTCATGCAATTATGTTCATAAAAATAAGAATAATAACCTTAGGTCTTCTTAATTTAATACAAAACAAATCCTTCTAGCTAAGTGTATGTTGAGGCTAGAGTCTCTCTGTAAAAGCTTGAGATTAAACATAATGCAGTGAGGCACGCTGACAAGATGACGAGCATGTAACCATGGATATGAAGACGATGGCATGTCAATTGTACAGTACATCAGAGTGGGTTTATGGGTGATTAGTCCCCTTCTAATTAGATGTCACTCACTGTCATGTCTGAGGCTGGGGGAGGGACTGAGTCTCACCTACTAATACCCCCCCCCCCCCCCCAAACAACCCTTTCTTGTTCATTCCCCATAGTCTCACCAGAGCAAAGCCTCTCTCCTCAACCACAAACACACATCCTGCTCCGTCTAAAACTGTCAAACTGCCTAAACCAACTCAAACATCTGTCATTCTCCTTGTGTTCCTCCAACATAGACACAGACCTGGGTGTGAAACCAGTTTCCATGACTACTACTCCACAATCCCAGCCCAACGACGGCTGAAGATCAAACATTCAAACACTTGACTAGAAAGGTTATTTAAACAATATAAATAATATGTAGTAGCACGATGACCTGACATGCTGCCTTTCAAACAGCTCTGGGGCTGACTCATTCACAACTGTTATCGCTTCCTCAAATTCTGATGTGGATGTTTTGATACGTTTAACAGGCCAAGGTTCTCTCTCTTCTCATCCCATAGTTAAGACTCCGGTGTGCATTCTGTGGTAGACAGATGTGGTTTCTGGTCCTATTTTAGGGACTCAGATGTGGATAGTGTGGACCCTAGTCCCGTTTTGGCCCCTCAGTTTCATAGGTGGTTGTTGTGGTAGCAAGCTGTGGTTCCCATATCCCAACGTATGATCTTAGATGTGGATGTTGTGGTAGCGGCCCTTGGAAGAGTCGATGTCGACCCGGCGAGCCTCAGCGAAGGCCAGGAAGGTGACCAGGCCCACCAGGTTCACCACAGTGATGAGAGCAAAGACAGATGCCCACGACCCAGTAGCCTCGATCAGATACCCCGAGAAATAAACCATCAGCACACCTGGAGAAACCCACACACACAATCAGATACGCAGGGAAAATACAACAAACACAGTACACACAGACACACTGAGCAATTTCTGACAAAGGCATATCAACTTAGTACATTAAACCACAGTCAGGCACAAAGAGTTCAGCCTCCCATTCCCAGCTGTGTGAGGTATAAGTAAATCGATTGAAATGTCAAAAACCTAACTGAAGCCGTAACTGTCATGCTCTATTCCCTCAATGAGTTCTGACAAACTCTTTTCATTCCAGTATGAAATATGCATAGAGGCAATGCGACTGGTTAGAGACACAACCCAAAGTTTTGCCTTCAGAACAACCAGATTAATTATTTGTATCAGAAGTTAATGAAAGGGTAAACCAACTAGTTCTGTAACTGCTGGTGAAAGATTCACCACAGAGGCTTCAGCTTTAGTTTATAGTCCCTCGGTACAGATGCTTACCTGAAAAAGCGCCACAGGTATTCATAACACCTGCAATGAAAAATAGATGACACATTTGTAATATCTGACAGGACTGTAATATTCATTAGAAGGAATACACAAATGTGAAATCTGTTGAGAGGTTGATGAAGTAGTTACTGGTGTATCATACCAAACAGAGCCCCAGCACAGGACGGAGCCAGGTCCTGAACGTTCACAGACACACCGCTGGAATCCAGACACAACAGTAGATAAGGGGCTATATAAGGTGCTATACAGACTCCCAATCTGTATGTTACATGAATTGCTTCAGGTATTGCTTCATATTGAGTCATTACTTATAAATGTGACAGACCAGAGTCATAAAAAGATAAGTGGAACGAGATAATGGCTGTTAAACCACAGGGATGTTTATGTTCATATGATCTATTCCATGTTATTATCTACATCCTACATTTATCAGTCACACCCTTAAAACTGCATTGTGTCACTTTTTGGGCAACCTGACCCAATTCACATAGAAATGTGAGTTATAGATATGTCATTCGCATCGAAAGCAAGTATAAGAAGCGGTAGATATGTTCTATGTGTGCTATTTCTATGCTGCTCGTTCTGAAGTAACATTTTTGTGTCTTTTACTTTTGTTCACCAGCTTCAAACAGCTGAAAATACCAGATTTCTGGTTATGGAAAATATATTTCACAGCGGTTGAGATGGTACAAAACTGAAATTATGCAAACTATTAGAATTTTAACCAGAAAATTGCAGAGTGATGTCTGCATATTGCATCTTTAAGGGTTAATATATACAGAGCATTTAGAAAGTATTCAGACTTTTCCACATTTTGTTACGTTACAGACTTATTCTAAAATTGATTAAATTATTCCCCCCCCCAAAATCTGGGGTTTTTAGGTTTTTAGAACATTTTGCAAATGTATTAAAAACACAATAACCCAGAAATACCTTATTTACGTTAGTATTCAGACCCTTTGCTATGAGACTCGAAAAGGAGCTCAGGTGCATCCTGTTTCCATTCATCATCCTTGAGATGCATCTACAACTTGAATGGAGTCCACCTGTGGTAAATTCAATTGATTGGACATGATTTGGAAAGACACACACCTGTCTATATAAGGTTTCACAGTCGACAGTGCATGCCAGAGCAAAGACCAAGCCATGAGGTCGAATGAATTGTCCGTAGAGCTCTGAGACAGGATTGTGTCGAGGCACAGATCTGGGGAAGTCTAACAACACATTTCTGCAACATTGAAGATCCCCCAAAAACACAGTTGCCTCCATCATTCTTAAATGGAAGATGTTCGGAACCACCAAGACTCTTCCTAGAGCTGGGCGCCCAGCCAAACTGAGCAATCAGGGGAGAAAGGTCTTTGTCAGGGAGGTGACCAAGAACCTGATAGTCACTCTGACAGAGCTCCAGAGTTCCTCTGTGGAGATGGGAGAACCTTCCAGAAGGACAACCATCTCTGCAGCACTCCACCAATCAGGGCTTTATGATAGAGTGGCCAGACGGAAGCCACTACTTAGTAAAAGGCACATGATAGCCCACTAGGAGTTAGCCAAAAGGCACCTAAAGACTCTCAGACCATGAGAAACAAGATTGAACTCTTTGGCCTGAATGCCAAGCGTCACGTCTGGAGGAAACCTGGCACCATCCCTGTTTTTCAGCGGCAGGGAACGGGACACTAGTCAAGTTCGAGGGAAAGATGAACAGAGCAAAGTACAGAAAGATCCTTGATGAAAACCTGCTCCAGAGCACTCAGGACCTCAGACTGGGACGAAGGTTCACCTTCCAACAGGACAACGACCCTAAGCACACAGCGAAGACAACACAGGAGTGGCTTTGGGGCAAGTCTTTGAAAGTCCTTGAGTGGACAAGCCAGAGCCCAGACTTGAAACAGATCACACATCTCTGGAGAGACATGAAAATAGCTGTGCAGCAACGCTCCCCATCCAACCTGACAGAGCTTGAGAGGATCTGCAGAGAAGAATGGGAGAAACTCCCCAAATACAGGTGTGCCAAGCTTGTAGCGTCATACCCAAGAAGACTCGAGGCTGTAATCACTGCCAAAGGTGCTTCAACAAAGTACTGAGTAAAGGGTCTGAATACATATGTAAATGTGATATTTCCCCCCAATTTTTTTTAAAACTTAATGTCTCTAAATCTGTTTTTTCTTTATCATTATGGGTTATTGTGTGTAGATTGATGAATATATTTTTTAGAATAAGGCTGTGGAAAAAGTCAAGGGGTCTTAACACTTTCCAAATTCACTGTAGTCAGGCCCTAGGCCTAGGGGATAGCAGTCTAGAGGCTAGGGGTGTATTTGGGGATGGCATCAGTACCTGTGGCTGAAGGTGGTGAGACCCATTGTGACAGAGACAAAGGCCACAGCCATGGGGAAGGTGGTGGTGCCACACAGTAGGAGGGTAAACACACTGGACACACCCATGGAGAAGAACTGAAGAGGACACAGAGGAACAGACACACACACACCAATTTCATTAAATGGGTCCTTCAGGCAAATCCGAAGTTAACTTGCAATGGTAATTTGTGCACTGAATCTGGAACAAACTACTTCAGTACCTGCATAAGCTTCCTCACAGCAGCAGTGTCATAACCTAGAGAGAGACAGAATCAATGACGTGGGACAAATATCTATATCAAACCCTTGACCATCATATAAGGGTACCAAAACAATGAAGCTTGTATTTAGTTTCCTGACGTCAGACCAGCATCTGTACCTTTGCTGATGAGGTGGTCAGAGAGACAGCCACTGAAGAGTGAAGAGGGGATGGCCACAAACCACGGGATAACGTTAAACACCCAACCCTGAGAACACCATCACATTTAACACCAAGAACATTGAGAACAGCTCAGAGAATGACATTAAAACAATTGGTTTAAGTGATTATAGGAATATCATTAATATTTAGAGACAAAAGGCCCAACTTGATTTATATATTTTTTCCCGACAACTTCTTTTGTAATGTTTTTTTTTGTAATTACTTTATGCCGTTGATGACATGAGGGAATATCTCAGTTCCTTAGCTAGCAGGGTTTTTTATCTGCACCATGTCTACAGCACCCTCTATTGGTATTACACAGGTCTGTCAGATGCAGGGTCTGACTAGCTTTGAGTCATTTTCTATGTACATTTAAGCGTGTTTGTTCTCTTTGTCATGCCAGCCTTGAACTGAAATATGGAATTTCAAGTTTTGTTTTGTCTTCTGAGGGGTTGGATTGGGAGAGGAGTGAGAGGGGTAGGATAGAGGGGGGTTGTTAAGTTACCTTGGCGTCAGGGAAGGTGTCCTTGAAGTACGTTGGTAGCCATGATAACAATGTGAAGAAGGTGCTTGCCGTGCAAAGGTGCGTAATAATCACAGCACTGAAGGGAGGATAATCACAAAAGAGATAGCAAAAGAGAGAACAAAAATATATAAATAAGTTAGTGTACCACTTCTATGACTCATAGGCTACACCATTTTAAAGCACCAATATACAAGGTGCTACATTGAGTGTACAAACTTTCCATGACATAAACTGACTAGGTGAATCCAGGTGAAAGATATGATCCCTTATTGATGTCTGTTGTTAAATCCACTTCAATCAGTGTAGATGAAGGGGAGGAGACCGGTTAAAGAATGATTTTTAAGCCTTGAGACAATTGAGACATGGATTGTGTATGTGTGCCATTCAGAGGGTGAATGGGCAAGACAAAATATTGAAGTGCCTTTGAACGGGGTATGGTAGTAGGTGCCAGGTGCATCCGGTGTGTGTCAAGAACTGCAACGCAGTTTCACACTGAACAGTTTCCTGTGTGTATCAAGAATGGTCAACCGCCCAAAGGACATCCAGCCAACTTGATACAACTGCAGGAAGCATTGGAGTCAACATGGGCCAGCATCCCTGTGGAACGCTTGACACCTTGTAGAGTCCATACCCCGACGAATTGAGGCTGTTCTGAGGGCAAAAGGGGCTGCAACTCATTAGGAAGGTGTTCCTAATTTTTTGTACACTCAGTGTATACATGAGTCATTTCTGGCTATAATGACTCATGTATAGGCACCCACCACAGTTTAATTAATCTGCCTGTTCAACATAAAATCAAGCAATAGCAGACTGTTGATATTATATATTTTATCAGACTGTTGATATTATATATTTTATCAGACTGTTGATATTATATATTTTATCTGTTTAAATGGGATCCTGAGTGGCGCAGCGGTATAAGGCACTGCATCGTAGTGCTAGAGGCATCACTACAGACCCGGGTTCGATCCCGGGCTGTATCACAACCGGCCGTGATCGGAAGTCCCATAGGGCGGCGCACAATTGGCCAAGCGTCGTCCGGGTTAGAGGAGGGTTTGGCCGGGGTAGGCAGTCATTGTAAATAAGAATTTGTTCTTAACTGACTTGCCTAGCTAAATAAAGGTTAAATAAAATAAATAAATAAAACAATTAATTAAATGGCTCTCTCCACTGACCTTTACTCATTCATGAACTTAACAGTGTCGGTCCGTGATATTAATCCACGCTCACCCACATAGTCGGGGACATTTGCTCTTTTGTTTAGTTGTTAGTTTAACTATGAGCCATTACAGGAAATGAAACCAATGAGCCTGACAATTCCTGTCATTGTACACAGGGCGGATCAGTTGCATGGCCTGCTATAGGTTCTATAAATAACAGCCAATAGAGAGGTACAGAGGATATGAATGAAGCCTTTGAGACGGGAACATCTGCAGGGAACTGAGCTGATCAGAAAGGAGAGAGACTACAGAACTGAATCAATGTACTAGACCTCTATTTCAGTCAGCTAGGTACAGGCTAGGATGTTATTATATCTCCACCTCATTCAAGACTGCAGCCAGTCAGCTGTTTAGACTGTCCATTCACACACACACACACAGAAAGAAACACACACACACATTACACACCCTCACCCAGAACCACAGGGCCTGGGACACACACAGATGGCCCATTGAGTGTGGGCCTTATCTCACCAGACAGCAGGTTGTTTGAAGAGGCGCAGCCAGTGTCTCCTGGACAGTTTGGACTGGGGCCCTCCACTACCCAGTGACTCCAATGTGATGATAGGACCTGGAACAAACAAACAGACAAACAGACAGAGAGAGCGAGAGACACAAAGAGAAAGCGAGAAAGAGGAAATTCTGAGCTCAATGTGGTGCTTAGAGGTAGTTCATAACAGCGATAAGGTCAGATGGCTAACCCTGTATATAGCATCTTTATTCATTGTGTATTTATTCCATGTGTTATGATTTTTTTCTATATTTTTCTCCGCATTGTTGGGAAGGGCGTATGCATTTCAGTGTTGTTCTACATATGTTGTTTACAAAGCATGTGACACATACAATTTGATTTGAGTGACATCAAATATCAGCACTTGCAGAAAATAGTCTAGCTGTGAAATTGAACATTTGTTAACTTTCAGTTAGATATGCATATTCTCATCATCACACAGATACATAAACACACACCCAGAACACACACACCAAGATGGCGTAGAAGGGCAGACGTGTTTTGTCATTGTCCCGTGTAAATTTGTTTTTTGTATATATTTCAATATTTTCCAATCTCTTTTTCAATTTTTCAATTAAACATACCTTCCGGCAACCCGCCTCACCCAATTGTGATACGGATCTGCTATTTTTAGACCTCATAGCTAGAACCTCCATCAGAAGCTAGCCATCAGATGCTAACCAGCTAATTAGCTAATAGCTATTTAGTCATTGTTAGCCACTGCTAGCGGCCTTTACCTTTAGCTCAGACACCAGCCGCTTTTAGCCTGGATAATACCCGCCAGTCTGCACAGCGCGATATCAACCCTGAGCTTATCGGACTGCTTTTCTCCACTACTTCACCAGATTCCTGCCGTAAGCTTTGGACCATTACTCCAGAGTGGCCCAGCCCCGAAGCTAGCCTTGAGACAGACCCATCTCCCGGCCTGCTCAGTGGACCCTATGATCACTCGGCTACACAGCTGATGCCTCCCGGACTCTTCACTAACACAACTAGAAGCCACGACATCACCAGATTCCTGCCGTAAGCTCTGGACCTTTGCATCGGATCATCGTAGCTAGCCGGCTAACGCCCTTGTCCCGAAGCTAGCACCAGTTAGCCTCGAGCCAGGCGCATCTCCCGGCTAGCAAACAAAATTACTCCAGCTACAATACATCTTTTGCCAATTGGCCTGGACCCTTTGTCGACACAGAGCCCCGCCGATCCATCAAGACTGGTCTGCCGTCGTAATTCTGTCCGATGTGCACTCAACCGTCCTTTGTCGGACGTCGGTGAAGACGCTTCTGCAAGCACCGGCCTGCTAACTTTAGGAACACCATGTCCCCCGCTTGCTAGCGTAGTAACAACTACCTAACGGCTTCCCTGTTTCATCTATTGCTGTTCATTGGACCCTATGATCACCTGGCTACATAGTTGATGCCTGCTGGACTGTTCATTAATTAATTAATCACGGTACTCCATTTTTGTTTATTTTGTTTATCTGTCGGCCCCAGCCTCAAACTCAGGCCCTGTATGTAGTTAACTGACCCTCTCTGCCCATTCATCGCCATTTTACCCGTTGTTGTTGTTGTTGTTGTCTTAGCTGTTCTTGTCTTACCCGTTGTTGTCTTAGCTAGCTCTTCCAATCAACACCTGTGATTGCTTTATGCCTCAATATGCCTTGTATACTGTTGTTTAGGGTAGTTATCATTGTTTTATTTTACTGCAGAGCCCCTAGCCACACTCAACATGCCTCAGATACCTCTTTTGTTCCACCTCCCACACATGCAGTGACCTCACCCAGCATAACTAGTGCCTCCAGAGATGCAACCTCTCTTATCGCACCCAACGCCTAGGTTTACCTCCACTGTACCCGCACCCTACCATACCCATCTGTACATTATGCCCTGAATCTATTCTACCACGCCCAGAAATCTGCTCCTTTTATTCTCTGCCCCCAATGCACTAGACGATCAGTTTTGATAGCCTTTAGCCGTACCCTCATCCTACCACTCCTCTGCTCCTCGGGTGATGTAGAGGTTAAGCCAGGCCCTGTGTCTCCACAGGCACTCTCATTTGTTGACTTCTGTAACTGTAAAAGCCTTGGTTTCATGAATGTTAACATCAGAAGCCTCCTCCCGAAGTTTGTTTTACTCACTGCTTCAGCTCACTTGGCCAAACCTGATGTCCTTGCTGTGTCTGAATCCTGGCTTTCATCCCCAACTACAACATTTTCCATCAAGATAGAACTGCCAAAGGGGGAGGAGTTTCAATCTACTGCAGAGATAGCCTGCAAAATTCTGTCATATTTTCCAGGTCTATGCCCAAACAGTTCGAGCTTCTAATTTTAAAAATGAATCTCTCCAGAAATAAATCTCTCACTCTTGCCGCCTGTTATAGACCCCCCTTAGCTCCCAGCTGTGCCCTGGACAGCATATGTGAATTGATTGCCCCCCATCTATCTTCAGAGTTCGTTCTGTTAGGTGACCTAAACTGGGATATGCTTAACACCCCGGCCGTCCTACAATCTAAACAAGATGCCCTCAATCTCACACAAATTATCAAGGAACCCACCAGGTACAACCCTAAGTCAGTAAACACGGGCACCCTCATAGATATTATCCTGACCAACTTGCCCTCCAAATACACCTCCGCTGTTTTCAATCAGGATCTCAGCGATCACTGCCTCATTGCCTGCATCCGTTATGGGTACACGGTCAAATGACCACCCCTCATCACTGTCAAACGCTCCCTAAAACACTTATGCGAGCAGGCCTTTCTAATCGACCTGGCCCGGGTATTCTGGAAGGATATTGACCTCATCCCGTCAGTAGAGAATGCCTGGTTATTCTTTAAAAAGTAATTTCCTCACCATCTTAAATAAGCATGCCCCTTTCAGAAAATGCAGAACTAAGAACAGATACAGCTCTTGGTTCACTCCAGACCTGACTGCCCTCGACCAGCACAAAAAACATCCTGTGGCGTACTGCACTAGCATCGAATTGTCCCCGCGATATGCAACTTTTCAGGGAAGTCAGGAACCAATACACACAGTCAGTTAGGAAAGCAAAGGCTAGCTTTATCAGACAGAAATGTGCATCCTGTAGCTCTAACTCCAAAAAGTTCTGGGACACTGTAAAGTCCATGGAGAAAAAGAGCACTTCCTCCCAGCTGCCCACTGCACTGAGGCTAGGAAACACGGTCACCACCGATAAACCACGATAATTTCAATAAGCATGTCTCTACGGCTGGCCATGTTTTCCTCCTGGCTACCCCAACCCCAGCAAACAGCTCCGCACCCCCCGCAGCGACTTGCCCAAGCCTACCCAGCATCTCCTTCACCCAAATCCAGATAGCAGATGTTCAGAAAGAGCCGCAAAACCTGGACCCGTACAAACCAGCTGGGCTAGACAATCTGGACCCTCTCTTTCTAAAATTATCCGCTGAAATTGTTGCAACCCCTATTACTAGTCTGTTCAACCTCTCTTTCGTATCGTCCGAGATTCCTAAAGATTGGAAAGCTGCAGCGGTCATCCCCCTCTTCAAAGGGGGAGACACTCTAGACCCAAACTATTACAGACCTATATCCATCCTGCCCTGCCTTTCTAAAGTCTTCAAAGGCCAAGTTAACAAACAGATCACAGACCATTTCGAATCCCACCGTACCTTCTCCGCTATGCAATCCGGTTTCTGAGCTGGTCACGGGCGCACCTCAGCCACGCTCAAGGTACTAAACGATATTATAACCGCCATTGATATAAGACAGTACTGTGCAGCCGTCTTCATCGACCTGGCCAAGGCTTTCGACTCTGTCAATCACCACATTCTTATCAGCAGACTCAACAGCCTTGGTTTCTCAAATGACTGCCCCACCTGGTTCACCAACTACTTCTCAGACAGAGTTCAGTGTGTCAAATCGGAGGGCCTGTTGTCTGGACCTCTGGCAGTCTCTATGGGGGTACCACAGGGTTCAATTCTCGGGCCGACTCTTTTCTCTGTATACAGTGGGGAGAACAAGTATTTGATACACTGCCGATTTTGCAGGTTTTCCTACTTACAAAGCATGTAGAGGTCTGTAATTTTTATCATAGGTACACTTCAACTATGAGAGACGGAATCTAAAACAAAAATCCAGAAAATCACATTGTATGATTTTTAAGTAATTAATTTGCATTTTATTGCATGACATAAGTATTTGATACATCAGAAAAGCAGAACTTAATATTTGGTACAGAAACCTTTGTTTGCAATTACAGAGATCATACGTTTCCTGTAGTTCTTGACTAGGTTTGCACACACTGCAGCAGGGATTTTGGCCCACTACTCCCTACAGATCTTCTCCAGATCCTTCAGGTTTCGGGGCTGTCGCTGGGCAATACGGACTTTCAGCTCCCTCCAAAGATTTTCTATTGGGTTCAGGTCTGGAGACTGGCTAGGCCACTCCAGGACCTTGAGATGCTTCTTACGGAGCCACTCCTTAGTTGCCATGGCTGTGTGCTTCGTGTCGTTGTCATGCTGGAAGACCCAGCCACGACCCATCTTCAATGCTCTTACTGAGGGAAGGAGGTTGTTGGCCAAGATCTCGCGATACATGGCCCCATCCATCCTCCCCTCAATACGGTGCAGTCATCCTGTCCCCTTTGCAGAAAAGCATCCCCAAAGAATGATGTTTCCACCTCCATGCTTCACGGTTGGGATGGTGTTCTTGGGGTTGTACTCATACTTCTTCTTCCTCCAAACACGGCGAGTGGAGTTAGACCAAAAAGCTCTATTTTTGTCTCATCAGACCACATGACCTTCTCCCA
This sequence comes from Salvelinus alpinus, assembly GCF_045679555.1. Lineage (NCBI taxonomy): Eukaryota > Metazoa > Chordata > Actinopteri > Salmoniformes > Salmonidae > Salvelinus > Salvelinus alpinus. The sequence continues at coordinate 37,192,598 of NC_092102.1, read as the reverse complement.
TTCCTCCTCTGGATCATCCAGATGGTCATTGGCAAACTTCAGACAGGCCTGGACATGCACTGGCTTAAGCAGGGGGACCTTGCGTGCGCTGCAGGATTTTAATCCATGACGGCGTAGTGTTACTAATGGTTTTCTTTGAGACTGTGGTCCCAGCTCTCTTCAGGTCATTGACCAGGTCCTGCCGTGTAGTTCTGGGCTGATCCCTCACCTTCCTCATGATCATTGATGCCCCACGAGGTGAAATCTTGCATGGAGCCCCAGACCGAGGGTGATTGACCGTCATCTTGAACTTCTTCCATTTTCTAATAATTGCGCCAACAGTTGTTTCCTTCTCACCAAGCTGCTTGCCTATTGTCCTGTAGCCCATCCCAGCCTTGTGCAGGTCTACAATTTTATCCCTGATGTCCTTACACAGCTCTCTGGTCTTGGCCATTGTGGAGAGGTTGGAATCTGTTTGATTGAGTGTGTGGACAGGTGTCTTTTATACAGGTAACGAGTTCAAACAGGTGCAGTTAATACAGGTAATGAGTGGAGAACAGGAGGGCTTCTTAAAGAAAAACTAACAGGTCTGTGAGAGCCGGAATTCTTACTGGTTGGTAGGTGATCAAATACTTATGTCATGCAATAAAATGCAAATTAATTATTTAAAAATCATACAATGTGATTTTCTGGATTTTTGTTTTAGATTCCGTCTCTCACAGTTGAAGTGTACCTATGATAAAAATTACAGACCTCTACATGCTTTGTAAGTAGGAAAACCTGCAAAATCGGCAGTGTATTTATTTACTTTTCTGCTCTTTTGCACACCAGTATCTCTTCTTGCACATGATCATCTGATGATTTATCACTCCAGTGTTAATCTGTCTCAACTGAAACTGCTCTTCTCTGTGTCACGGAGGCGCTCCGCACTGCTAAAGCTAACTCTCTCTCCTCTGCTCTCATCCTTCTAGACCTATCGGCTGCCTTTGATACTGTGAACCATCAGATCCTCCTCTCCACCCTCTCCGAGCTGGGCATCTCCGGCGCGGCCCACGCTTGGATTGCGTCCTACCTGACAGGTCGCTCCTACCAGGTGGCGTGGCGAGAATCTGTCTCCGCACCACGTGCTCTCACCACTGGTGTCCCCCAGGGCTCTGTTCTAGGCCCTCTCCTATTCTCGCTATACACCAAGTCACTTGGCTCTGTCATATCCTCACATGGTCTCTCCTATCATTGCTATGCAGACGACACACAATTAATCTTCTCCTTTCCCCCCTCTGATAACCAGGTGGCGAATCGCATCTCTGCATGTCTGGCAGACATATCAGTGTGGATGACGGATCACCACCTCAAGCTGAACCTCGGCAAGACGGAGCTGCTCTTCCTCCCGGGGAAGGACTGCCCGTTCCATGATCTCGCCATCACGGTTGACAACTCCATTGTGTCCTCCTCCCAGAGTGCTAAGAACCTTGGCGTGATCCTGGACAACACCCTGTCGTTCTCAACTCACATCAAGGCGGTGACCCGTTCCTGTAGGTTCATGCTCTACAACATTCGCAGAGTACGACCCTGCCTCACACAGGAAGCGGCGCAGGTCCTAATCCAGGCACTTGTCATCTCCCGTCTGGATTACTGCAACTCGCTGTTGGCTGGGCTCCCTGCCTGTGCCATTAAACCCCTACAACTCATCCAGAACGCCGCAGCCCGTCTGGTGTTCAACCTTCCCAAGTTCTCTCACGTCACCCCGCTCCTCCGCTCTCTCCACTGGCTTCCAGTTGAAGCTCGCATCCGCTACAAGACCATGGTGCTTGCCTACGGAGCTGTGAGGGGAACGGCACCTCCGTACCTTCAGGCTCTGATCAGGCCCTACACCCAAACAAGGGCACTGCGTTCATCCACCTCTGGCCTGCTCGCCTCCCTACCTCTGAGGAAGTACAGTTCCCGCTCAGCCCAGTCAAAACTGTTCGCTGCTCTGGCACCCCAATGGTGGAACAAACTCCCTCACGACGCCAGGTCAGCGGAGTCAATCACCACCTTCCGGAGACACCTGAAACCCCACCTCTTTAAGGAATACCTAGGATAGGATAAAGTAATCCTTCTAACCCCCCCCTCCCCCTTAAAAGACTGAGATGCACTATTGTAAAGTGGTTGTTCCACTGGATATCATAAGGTGAATGCACCAATTTGTAAGTCGCTCTGGATAAGAGCGTCTGCTAAATGACTTAAATGTAAAATGTAAATGTAAATGTAAGTTGATGCAAAGAGTCAATATTTGCAGTGTTGACCCTTCTTTTTCAAGACCTCTGCAATCCACCCTGGCATGCTGTCAATTAACTTCTGGGCCACATCCTGACTGATGGCAGCCCATTCTTGCATAATCAATGCAGAATTTGTGGGATTTTGTTTGTCCACCCACCTCTTGAGGATTGACCACAAGTTCTCAATGGGATTAAGGTCTGGGGAGTTTCCTGGCAATGGACCCAAAATATCTATGTTTTGTTCCCCGAGCCACTTAGTTATCACTTTTGCCTTATTCCAAGGTGCTCCATTATGCTAGAAAAGGCATTGTTCGTCACCAAACTGTTCTTGGATCGTTGGGAGAAGTTGCTCTCGGAGGATGTGTTGGTACCATTCTTTATTCATGGCTGTGTTCTTAGGCAAAATTGTGAGTGAGCCCACCCCCTTGGCTGAGAAGCAACCCCACACATGAATGGTCTCAGGATGCTTTACTGTTGGCATGACACAGGACTGATGGTAGTGCTCACCTTGTCTTCTCCGGACATGCTTTTTTTCCGGATGCCCCAAACAATCAGAAAGGGGATTCAAAGAAAATGACTTTACCCCAGTCCTCAGCAGTCCAATCCCTGTACCTTTTGCAGAATATCAGTCTGTCCCTGATGTTTTTCCTGGAGAGAAGTGGCATCTTTGCTGCCCTTCTTGACACCAGGCCATCCTCCAAAAGTCTTCGCCTCACTGTGCGTGCAGATGCACTCACACCTGCCTGCTGCCATTCCTGAGCAAGCTCTGTACTGGTGGTGCCACGATCCCGCAGCCGAATCAACTTTAGGAGACGGTCCTTGCGCTTGCTGGACTTTCTTGGGCGCCCTGAAGCCTTCTTCACAACAATTGAACCGCTCTCCTTGAAGTCCTTGATGATCCAAAAAATGGTTGATTTAGGTGCAATCTTACTGGCAGCAATATCCTTGCCTGTGAAGCCCTTTTTGTTCAAAGCAATGATGAATGTACGCGTTTCCTTGCAGGTAACCGTGGTTGACAGAGGAAGAACAATGATTCGAAGCACCACCCTCCTTTTGAAGCTTCCAGTCTGTTATTCGAACTCAAATCAGCATAACAGAGTGATCTCCAGCCTTGTCCTCGTCAACACTCACACCTGTGTTAACGAGAGAATCACTGACATGATGTCAGCTGGTCCTTTTGTGGCAGGGCTGAAATGCAGTGGAAATGTTTTTGGGGGATTAAGTTCATTTGAATGGCAAAGAGGGACTTTGCAATTAATTGCAATTCCTCTGATCACTCTTCATAACATTCTGGATTATATGCAAATTGCCATCATACAAACTGAGGCAGCAGACTTTGTGAAAATGAATATGTGTCATTCTCAAAACTTTTGGCCACGACTGTATAAGTCTTTGCTCAGTAAAGCTCTGCCTTATCTCAGCTCACTGGTCACCATATCAACACCCACCCGTAGCACGCGCTCCAGCAGGTATATCTCACTGGTCATCCCCAAAGCCAACACCTTCTTTGGCCGCCTTTCCTTACAGTTCTCTGCTGCCAATGACTGGAACGAATTGCAAAAATCGCTGAAGTTGGATACTTAGATCTCCCTCACTAACTTTAAGTATCAGCTATCTGAGCAGCTTACCGATCGCTGCAGCTGTACACAGCCCATCTGTAGATAGCCCATCCAACTACCTACCTGATAAGGGAATTTATATGTTTAAGGTAACTAAATTCCTAAGACTAAATTCCACCCTGAAACGTAATTATTAAGATTAGGTAACATATATAATGAATTGGAATGATAAACTTTAGTCTAATAAGGTTTGGTCGAGACAAGTAGAAATGTGTGTGTGTGTGACTAAGAAAATACAGAAAACAATTAAACTGTGTATGACCTGACCTGGTTAGAACTCTGAGAAACTTACAACAGGACAGGAAGTACTGTCAAGGTCCCTCTAATCTCGGGAGGAGGGAACTGCCAGCTTGGAAGTGATAAACGAGTGGTGAGAACTATGAGGAAAGATACATCTCCCCTACTGTTTGTGTGTATGTATGTAGGGAGGGAGGGAGTGAGTTATAAAACGGCATGTCTTTGTATTATGGACTTTAGAACGTTCGCGTGAATAAACTTTACGGACCTTTTGTATAAGCTGAGTCTTTGCCTAATTATTATTAACCCCAGGGTCTTACAAACCTCGGGGATTAGTCAAAGCTTAAATAATTGTTAGTTATTATCATTGGGATTGAAAATTCTCGTGACACTACCTCATCCCCATAGTTTGTATTTACTTTTTTTGCACACCAGTATTTCTACTTGCACATCAATCACTCCAGTGTTAATTTGCTAAATTGTAAATTACTTCACTACTATTGGCCTACTTATTGCCTTACCTCCTTACTCCATTTGCACACACTTCACATAGATTTTTTTATTGTGTTATTGACTGTACGTTTGTTTATGTGTAACTCTGTGTTGTTGTTGTTTTGTCGCACTACTTTGCTTTATCTTGGCCAGGTCGCAGTTGTAAATGAGAACTTGTTCTCAACTGGCCTACCTGGTTAAATAAAGGTGAAATAAAACACACACACACACACACACACACCTTACCTTCCCCGTTGAGCAGGTATTTCCACATGCAGTACGCCCAGAGGACAGAGAGCATGCCTGACACATAGAACACGCTCTCCCAACCATACAGGTCCAGCATGAGGGAACCAGCCCCCCCAATCACCAGTGTTCTGCAGGAGACAACAGCATGGTCACACACACAGAAGGTAGTTCAATGAGCTTTAGCTGCACACCTCATTGTGTATTTATGGTTTACTACTACAATGGCAAAACAAGAACATCTGTAGAAAACTCCTGACTGGAGACGTCTGTGGCCCCCTGATGAGCTGTTTATGACATATTGTCATCCCTCCCCAACTCCAATGATAAATGTCTGACCCTGGCTTCCATAGCACATGACCTTAACAACAGCAGTAGAATCTGCCCAAAGGCACAGATCTAGGACCAGTTTACCTTCCCCCAAACCTATCCTAAACCCTTAGTGGGGGAAACGCAAAACAGACCTTAGATCAGCGTCTAAACAGGAAGTGCTGCAGAGCTAGACTCACCCCAGGTAGGAGCCACTGCCCACAGTGCTCATGAGGAATCCTCTCTCACTCTCCACCACCTTCTGAGAACACAGGCTGGCCAGAGACGGGTAGTGGACACCTAGAGGTACACATACACACATTCAATGACTCTGTTCACCAGTTACAATCCCAGTTTCTCTATGTGTCCCTAGTCATATTCCAAGTTTCCCTATGTGTCTCTAGTCATAATCCCAGTTTCCCTATGTGTCTCTAGTCATACTTACAGTTTCCCTATGTGTCTCTAGTCATACTTACAGTTTCCCTATGTGTCTCTAGTCATAATTAGTGCGCTATTTAGGAATACATAAAGGAGTGATTTGAGATGCAGCCTAGCTTTTCATTAGCCCCCAGTGCCCAGTGACCCCTGACCTTGCAGCAACCCCATAAGGAAGCGGGCCAGCGTCATGGAGAAGATGGGCTGAGAGCAGAAGTGGGCCAGGACGGGCGTGAAGGCTGTCATCGCCCCCCAGGCCGCCGCAGAGAGGAGGAGCACCTTCTCACCTCCAACCCTGAGGGACACAGATGGAAATAATACTGTTACTATAACTACAGACACTCTCCAGTAATATAACACTATTGTTACTGTTACAGTCTCACCTCTAGCCCTGAAAGAAAGTCATAACATGGTTATTACTACAGTATTACAATACACGTCCAACCCTGAGGGGAAGAGATGGAATAAAATAATACCATTATCATTACTACTGCACTACTAACCCCCTCCTTCAACCCTGAGGGGAAGAGATGGAGTTATATAACATTATCATTACTACTGCACTACTAACCCCCTCCTTCAACCCTGAGGGGAAGAGATGGAGTTATATAACATTATCATTACTACTGCACTACTAACCCCCTCCTTCAACCCTGAGGGGAAGAGATGGAGTTATATAACATTATCATTACTACTGCACTACTAACCCCCTCCAACCCTGAGGGGAAGAGAATGATGAAACAAAGATAATGTTGACAGTTACTCTCGATCTACAACCTGAGGGACAGACACAGTACTATAACCCCATGATAACAATTCAACCTTGAGGGAAGATATGTATAGGCCTATGCATCTCAACAGTGCAACATGTATTTCCTCATCTACCTTTCTTCATTTGAACTATTCTTAAAAACATGGATATTCACTAAACAAAAATATAAAACACAACATGCAACAATTTCATTTATTTTATTGAGTTACAGTTCATATGAGGAAATCAGTCAATTGAAATAAATTAATTAGGCCCTATGGATTTCTGGATGACTGGGAATACAGACATGCATCTGTTGGTCACAGATACCTTAAAAACAATGGGCCTCAGGATCTCTTTACGTTATTTTTGAGCATTCAAATTGCCATAGATAAAATTCAATTGTGTTCCTTGTCCGTAGCTTATGCCTGCCCATAACATAACCCCACCGCCACCATAGGGCACTCTTTTCAAAACGTTGACATCAACAAACCGCTCACCCATACGGCACCATACACGTGTTCTGCGGTTGTGAGGCCAGTTGGACGTACTGCCAAATTCTCTAAAACGACGTTGGAGGTGGCTTATGGTAGAGAAATGTACTTCTCTTGCAACAGCTCTGGTGAACCTTCCTGCAGTCAGCATGCCAATTGCACACTCCCTCAAAACTTGAGACATCTGTGGCATCGTGCTGTATGACAAAACTGCACGTTTTAGAGTAGCCTTTTATTGTCACCAGCACAAGGTGCACCTGTGTAATGATCATGCTGTTTAATCAGCTTCTTGATATGCCACACCTGTCAGATGGATGGATTATCTTGGCAACGGAGAAATGCTCACTAACAGGGATATAAACAAATTTGTGCACAAAATCTGAGAGAAATAAGCTTTTTTTGCGTATTGAACATTTCTGGAATCTTTTATTTCAGCTCATGAAACATGGAAACAACACTTTACATGTTGAATTTATATTTTGGTTCAGTGTATATAAAACCAGGTTATCCAGTTGTTTCCAACAAGAGGCTTTCACTTCTCCAGTGTTGTCAGAACAATGCAGTTGAAGAAAAGAAGACAAGAAAAAGGAGGCTACTTTTAAGCAACAAGGCAAAGGGGTGTGGTATATGACCAATATTTGACCAATATACCACAAACCCCTGAGGTGCCTTACTGCTGTTACAAACTGGCTACCAATGTAATTAGAGCAGTAAAAATAAATGTTTTGTCATACCCGGTCTGATATACCATGGCTTTCAGCCAATCAGAATTCAGGCCTCAAACCACCCAGTTCATAATTCCAATTAATAGCTCCATATTTCCTGGTTCCTTCCTCTAACATCTGAAAGGACTGAACAGATATCAGTAGTGATATGATAATAGCTTCAGGTTTCTGCCAAAGGTGTTTAGACCAAATATGCACTGCTCTAGTAGAGTTTAGTCAAAATACTGTTTCACTTCATTGATTTTGGGGGGTGGAGTTGAAAGCAGAGGCTTCTGAACTTGGAACTCTCCGATGACTTATTTCTGTTGACATGTCTCTGAGCTTCTCCTGCCATGTGAAGAGATGGAGAAAATGATTTAACAAACACGTTTTACACTGATATTTCAGTCTATAGTCCATTTACATGTCTTGGTACTAATATTTCTAACCAGGAAACAACTGTTAGGCAGGTGTCACGCCCTGGCCTTAGTTATCTTTGTTTTCTTTATTATTTTAGTTAGGTCAGGGTGTGACATGGGGGATGTATGTGTTTTGTATTGTCTAGGGGTTTTGTATGTTTATGGGGCAGTGTCTAGTCTAGGTGTATGTATGTCTATGGTTGCCTAGATTGGTTCTCAATTAGAGACAGCTGTCTATCGTTGTCTCTGATTGGGAACCATATTTAGGCAGCCATATTCATTGGGTAGTTCGTGGGTTATTGTCTATGTCTATGTGTAGTGTTTGTGTCAGCACTTTTGATTATAGCGTCACGTTCGTTCGTTTGTTGTTTTGTCGTTTGTAAAGTGTTCTTCGTTTCGTGTCATTAAACGAGGAAAATGTATTCACTTCACGCTGCGCCTTGGTCCTCCTCTCTTCCACCATATAACGATCGTGACAGCAGGGTAATTAAGAAAGTACTGACTGAATGATTTGATCCGCTTTGAATGGGAGCAGCATACAAATAAAACACAACTAACCAGTTACGTCATTCCTGTAACCAAGAGAACCGCACCCTTTTCACCACCTAGACACCGGCACAAGTGCTGGGTTCTCCTCAAACAGAGACATTATCATACTAACAGTCACATACTGCCCTTCAAAATCCACTCATGACTCTTAGCTTCTCAACCTCAAAACTCCCCAAACGACATTCCCTTCATACTCTACAGCAGGGGTATTCAACTCTTACCCTACGAGGTCCAGAGCCTGCTGGTTCTGTTCTACCTGATAATGAATTGCACACACCTGGTGTCTCAGGTCTAAATCAGTCCCTTATTAGGAGAGGAACAATGAAAATGACAAGAGTTTGAGGGCCTTATAACTTGTGCAGTAGAATCTCTGTACCATGACATTCTATCACCATCCCTCTGTTCTTTTGCTTTTAGGGCTAATGGGTAATAGCATTGCTGTTTTTTAAAGTGAATATGATTCATATAAATTGTTTTATAGGCTGTATGTCCTGATGGAGCAGCTGTAAGATGTAAATTGTAATAGGAATATTTAAAGGAGCTACATATAAACATACATACATACATACGAGTGCATTTGGAAAGTATTCAGACTCCTTCCCTTTTTCCACTTTGTTACGTCACAGCCTTATTCTACAATGGATTAAGTAAACATTCTCAATCTACACACAATGAATTCAAAAAAGGTTTTGAATTTTTTGCAAATGTATTTTTAAAAACAAAAATACCTTATTTACATAAGTATTCAGACCCTGTGCTATGAGGTGCATCCTGTTATCATTGATCCTTGAGATGTTTTTACAACTTGGAGTCCACCTGTGGTAAATTCAAATGATTGGACATGATTTGGAAAGGCACACACCTTTCTATATAAAAGGTCCCACAGCTGAAAATGCATGTTAGAGAAAACACCAAGCCATGAGGTCGAAGGAATTGTCCGTAGAGCTCTGAGACAGGATTGTGTTGAGGCACAGATATGGGGAAGTGTACCAAAAAAATGTCTGCAGCATTGAAGGTCCCCAAGAACACAGTGGCCTCCTTCCATTTAAGAATGATGTTTGCAACTACAACTACTCTTCCTAGAGCTGGCTGCCCAGCCAAACTGAGCAATCGGGGGAGAAGGGCCTGGGTCAGGGATGTGATCAAGAACCAGATGGTCACAGACAGAGCTCCAGAGCTCCTCTGTGGAGATGGGAGAACATTCCAGAAGGACAACCATCTCTGCAGCATTCCACCAATCAGGCCTTTATGTTAGAACAGCCAGACGGAAGCCATTCCTCAGTAAAAAGACATATGAGAGCCCATTTGGAGTTTGCCAAAAGGCACCGAAAGGTCTCTCACACCATGAGAAACAAGATTTGTCTGATCTGATGAAACCAAGATTGAACTCTTTGGTCTGAATGCCAAGCATCCCGTATGGATGAAAGCTGTCACCATCTTTACGGTGAAGCATTGTGGTGGCAGCATCATGCTGTGGGGATGTTTTTCAGCGGCAGGGACTGGGAGACTAGTCAGGTTCGAGGGAAAGATGAACTGAGCAAAGTACAGAGATCCTTGATGAAAACCTGCACCTAAGCACTCAGTACCTCAGACTGCGGTGAAAGTTCACCTTACAACAGGACAATGACCCTAAGCACACAGCCAAGAGCGGCTTCGGGACAAGTCTCTGAATATCCTTGAGCAGCCCAGCCAAAGCCCGGACTTGAACCCGATCAAACATCTCTGGGAGAGACCTGAAAATAGCTGTGCAGTGAAGCTCCCCATCCAACCTGCCAGAGCTTGAGAGGATCTGCAGAGAAGAATGGGAGAAACTCTCCAAATACAGGTGTGCCAAGCTTGTAGTGTCATACCCAAGAAGATTCGAGGCTGTAATCGCTGCCAAATGTGCTTCAACAACGTACTGAGTAAAGGGTCTGAATACTTATGTAAATGTTTATTTTATTTTATTATAAATGTGCAGAAATGTCGAAAAACCTGTTTTTGCTTTGTCATTATGGGTTATTGTGTGTAGATTGAAAGGGTGGAAAAAACTATTTAATTCATTTTAGAATAAGGCTGTAATGTAACAAAATGTGGAAAATATCAAGGGGTCTGAATACTTGCAAAATGCACTAAATATATATATATATTGTCACGACTTCCGCCGAAGTCGTCCCCTCTCCTTGTTTGAGTGGTGTTCGGCGGTCGACGTCACCGATCTTCTAGCCATCACTGATACATTTTTCATTTTCCATTGATTTTGTCTTGTCTTCCATCACACCTGGTTCCAATCCCATCAATTACATGTTGTGTATTTAACCCTCTGTTTCCCCTCACGTCCTTGTCGGTGATTGATTGACTGTATGTTTGTTATGTGTTGGTGCGTGACGGGTTTTGTGCCCACTTTGATTATTTTATATATTCTGGTTTTTGGAGTTTTGTTAACTTTTATTAAACGACTCCGTTTATACCAAGTTCGATTCTCCTGCGCCTGACTTCCCTGCCACCAACACGCACCCATTACAGAATCACCGACCCTTCTATGGAGTCAGCAGGAGAAGGTACCCTGGCCATAGAGGTGGAGGAGCGCGTCGGGGAGCATGCAGTAATACTTTACCATCTTGGTGCCGCCATGGATCGCGCTGTCCAGACAATGGACCGCTGGGAGAGACAGGGAGTTCTTCCAGCGCCTCCACCAGCACAACCGGGGTCTCCCCTGAGCGCCCCTTTCCACCTGAACCCAGTGGGATCCGTCTCTCCTTGCCACAGGAGTACGACGGGAGGGTTTCCTTCAATTAAACCTCTATCTGGCCACGGTCCACCCAGCTCCATTGGACTGTGAGAGGGTGTCCGCCCTCGTCTCGTGCCTCACCGGGAAAGCCCTGGAGTGGGCCAACGCCGTATGGCGAGAGGGAGATGCGGCGTTGGAACAGTTTGAGGAGTTCACCCGCAGTTTCCAGGCGGTCTTCGACCACCCACCCGAGGGTAGAGCGGCGGGTGAGCGCCTCTACCATCTGAGGCAGGAGACGAGAAGCGCCCAGGATTTCGCCCTGGAGTTTAGGACCCTGGCTGCCGGCGCGGGATGGAACAACAGGGCCCTGATCGATCATTACCGCTGCAGTCTACGCGAGAACGTCCGTCGGGAGCTGGCCTGCAGAGACACCACCCTCTCGTTTGACCAGCTGGTGGACCTGTCCATCCGGCTGGACAACCTGCTGGCTACTCTCTGACGTTCAGATCGGGGTCTGGTTGTTCCATCCTCCTGCACCCCCTCTCCGATACCCATGGAGCTGGGAGGGGCGGTGCGCAGGGAGACCGGAGGGGGTTCCCGCTCGTGCACTATCTGTGGCGGCAGAGGTCACACTGCCGGTCGGTGCCGAGTGGGTTCCTCTGGGAATCGAGGCAGCAGGCAGGCGCGCTCTGGCGTCACCCCAGGTGAGCTGGCACCATCCTCACCCAGAGTCCTCTGTTGCACATAAGGCGCTCGACGATTCAGGCGCAGCTGGGAATTTCATATCCCCATTTGAAATCCGCTCCTTTGGGCATGGTCAAAAAAAAAAATATATATATATATATTTGTCACATACACATGGTTAGCAGATGTTAATGCGAGTGTAGCGAAATGCTTGTGCTTCTAGTTCTGACAATGCAGTAATAACCAACGAGTAATCTAACCTAACAATTCCACAACTACTACCTTATACACACAAGTGTAAAGGGATAAAGAATATGTACATAAAGATATATGAATAAGTGATGGTACAGAACGGCATAGGCAAGATGCAATAGATGGTATCGAGTACAGTATAAACATATGAGATGAGTAATGTAGGGTATGTAAACATAAAAGTGGCATAGTTTAAAGTGGCTAGTGATACATGTATTACATAAAGATGGCAAGATGCAGTAGATGATATAGAGTACAGTATATACATATACATTATATTAAGTGGCATTGTTTAAAGTGGCTAGTGATACATTTTTGATCAATTCCCATCAATTTCCATTATTAAAGTGAGCTGGAGTTGAGTCAGTATGTTGGCAGCAGCCACTCAATGTTAGTGGTGGCTGTTTAACAGTCTGATGGCCTTGAGATAGAAGCTGTTTTTCAGTCTCTCGGTCCCTGCTTTGATGCACCTGTACTGACCTCACCTTCTGGATGATAGCGGGGTGAACAGGCAGTGGCTCGGGTGGTTGTTGTCCTTGATGATCTTTATGGCCTTCCTGTGACATTGGGTGGTGTAGGTGTCCTGGAGGGCAGGTAATTTGCCCCCAGTGATGCGTTGTGCAGATCTCACTACCCTCTGGAGAGCCTTCCGGTTGTGGGCGGTGAAGTTGCCGTACCAGGCGGTGATACAGCACGACAGGATGCTCTCGATTGTGCATCTGTAGAAGTTTGTGAGTGCTTTTGGTGACAAGCCGAATATCTTCAGCCTCCTGAAGAAGGCGACTCAATTACTACCTCATCGACGGGGCGATTGTGCGATAGATCTCCTGGTAGACGCTGCACTTACCAGGAGTTACATGTACCCCCTCTCACAGGCGGAGACGGAGGCTATGGAAACGTATGTCTCCGAATCCCTGCGTCAGGGGTACATTCGGTCCTCCACTTCACCCGTCTCGTCGAGTTTCTTTTTTGTGAAGAGGGAGGGAGGTCTGCGTCCACTGACTACCGGGGTCTAAATCAGATCACGGTGAGGTATAGTTACCCGCTACCGCTCCCACCCACAGCGAGAGTCAATGCACGGGGCGCGCTTCTTCACCAAACTAGATCTCAGGACCGCTTACAACCTGGTGCGTATCCGAGAGGGAGACGAGTGGAAGACGGCTTTCAGTACCACCTTTGGGCACTATGAGTACTTCGTCATGCCGTATGGGTTGATGAATGTGCCATCAGTCTTCCAAGCTTTTGTAGAGGAGATTTTCAGGGACCTGCACGGGCAGGGTGTAGTGGTGTATATTGATGACATTTTGATATACTCCGCTACATGCGCCGAGCATGTGTCCCTGGTGCGCAGAGTGCTTGGTCGCCTGTTGGAGCATGACCTGTACGTCAAGGCTGAGAAATGCCTGTTCTTCCAACAGTCCATCTTCTTCCTAGAGTATCTCATTTCCACGTCAGGGGTGGAGATAGTGAGTGATCGCATTGCAGCCGTGCGTAATTGGCCGACTCCCACCACGGTAAAGGAGGTGCAGCGATTCTTAGGGTTTGCCAACTACTACCGGAGGTTTATCTGGGGTTTTGGTCAGGTAGCGGATCCCATTACTCCACTGCTGAAGGGGTGCCCGGTGCGCTTGCAGTGGACAGCTGAGGCGGACAGGGCTTTTAGTCACGAGGGCTTTGTTTATCTCGGCTCCCGTGCTGGCCCATCCGGATCCCTCTTTGGCGTTCATAGTGGAGGTGGACGCGTCCGAGGTTGGGATAGGAGCTGTGCTCTCTCAGCGCTCGGGTATGCCACCGAAGCTCCGCCCTTGTGCCTTCTTCTCGAAGAAGCTCAGCCCGGCGGAGCGAAACTATGACGTGGGGGACCGGGAGTTGTTGGATGTCATCAAGGCCTTGAAGGCGTGGAGACATTGGCTTGAGGGGGCTAAACACCCTTTTCTCATCTGGACTGACCACCGCAATCTGGAGTACATCCGGGCGGCGAGGAGACTGAACCCTCGCCAGGTAAGATGGGCCATGTTTTTCCCGTTTTGTGTTTACCCTTTCTTACAGACCAGGCACCCAGAACGTTAAGGCAGATGCATTGTCCCGGCTGTATGACACAGAGATGCGGCCCATGGATCCCACTCCCATACTCCCCACCTCTTGCTTGGTGGTGCCGGTAGTGTGGGAGCTGGACGCGGACATTGAGCGGGCGTCACGTGCAGAGCCCGCTCCCCCCAGCTGGGCATCTGTACGTTCCGTCTGCTGTCCCCGACCGGCTGATCTATGTGGCCCACACGTCACCCTCCTCTGGTCATCCTGGGATCGGCCTGACGGTGCGCTGTGGGAAGTACTGGTGGGCCACTTTGGCTAAGGATGTGAGGGTTTATGTTTCCTCCTGCTTGGTGTGCACCCAGTGTAAGGCTCCTAGGCACCTGCCCAGAGGTAAGCTACAACCCTTACCCGTTCCACAATGGCTGTGGTCACACCTGTCGGTGGATTTCATAACCGATCTTCCACTTTCACAGGGTAATACCACGATCCTGGTCGTTGTGGATTGTTTTTCTAAGTTCTGTCGTCTCCTCCCTTTGCCCGGTCTCCCTACGGCCCTACAGACTGCCGAGGCCCTGTTTACTCACGTCTTCCGGCACTACGGGGTGCCTAAGGATATATTGTCTGATCGGGGTCCCCAGTTCACGTCGAGGGTCTGGAGGGCATTAATGGAATGTCTGGGGGTCTCGGTCAGCCTTACCTCAGGTTTTCACCCCAAGAGTAACGGGCAGGTGGAGAGAGTTAACCAGGATGTGGGTAGGTTTCTGAGGTCTTATTGCCAGGACCAGCCGGGAGAGTGGGCAGCATTCGTGGCCTGGGCAGAGATGGCCCAGAACTCGCTCCGCCACTCCTCAACTATCCTCTCTCCCTTCCAGTGTGTTTTGGGGTATCAGCCGGTTCTGGCTCCTTGGCATCAGAGTCAGACCGAGGCTCCTGTGATGGATGACTGGTTCCGGCGCGCGGAGGAGACATGGGACGCTGCCCATGTCCACCTTTAGCGCGCCGTGCTGCGCCAGAAAGTTGGCGCAGACCGTCACCGCAGTGAGGCCCCCGTGTTCGCCCCGGGGGACCGGGTCTGGCTCTCGACCCGAAACCTGCCCCTCCGCCTGCCCTGTCAGAAGCTGGGTCTGCGGTTTGTGGGGCCATTTAAAGTCCTGAGGAGAGTGAACGAGGTATGTTAGGTTACAGCTTCTCCCCCGATTACCGCATTAACCCCTTGTTCCATGTGTCTCTCCTCAGGCCGGTGGTGGCTGGCCCGCTCCAGGAGTCTGAGGTGCGGGAGGTTCTTCCGCCCCCTCTGGACATCGAGGGGGCCCCGGCGTACTCCGTTAGTTCCATACTGGATTTGAGACGTCGGGCGAGGGGCCTTCAGTACCTCGTGGACTGGGAGGGGCATGGTCCGGAGGAGAGATGCTGGGTTCCGGTGGAGGACGTGTTGGATCCTTCTATGCTGCGAGAGTTCCACCGTCTCCATCCGGATCGCTCTGCGCCTCGCCCTCCGGATTGTCCCCGAGGTCGGTGTCGACGCGCTGCTCTACTGTCACGACTTCCGCCGAAGTCGGCCCCTCTCCTTGTTCGAGCAGTGTTCGGCGGTCGACGTCACCGATCTTCTAGCCATCACTGATCCATTTTTCATTTTTCATTGATTTTGTCTTGTATCACACCTGGTTCCAATCCCATCAATTACATGTTGTGTATTTAACCCTCTGTTTCCCCTCATGTCCTTGTCGGTGATTGTATGTTTGTGCAAGTTATGTGTTGGTGCGCGACGGGTTTTGTACCCACTTTGATTATTTTATATATTTTGGGTTTTGGAGTTTTGTTAACTTTTATGAAACGACTCCGTTTATATCAAGTTCGTTCTCCTGTACCTGACTTCCCTGCCACCAACACGCACCCATTACATATATTTTTTTATTGTGAAACACTATCATTCCATTATTACTGCATATACAGTATATAAAGGGCATTTCTGAACTTGGAATGCAAAGATATTATATGATGCTCCTTTAAGATGAATAAAGTTAATTTTCAGTTATGATTAACACAATGCTTTGCATTTTTATGTTTTCTCTTTCTGGAATACAAATTATTTCAGTTTTCTATTTGTGACACATTCGTTGACAGGTTGATGGTCACTCGACTTGATACTAAATGTTCTGGATTGTTCTCATGTTGTTTGATAGTGATTGACGCCAGAGCTACTGAAGGTACTATTAGCCAGGACACACTGATTATCATTGTATGGATGACATTATGAACACTGTGACTCTGTAGTAGCTGGCAAAGTCACTGTACATTGCTTTGACTTCGTACCAGCCTCTCAGCTTGATGTTTAGAGAACATTTGGTACTGTCTGATTAGAATATAAAGGGCCTGTCTCCACGAGGCCCGCTACATACTTTTTTTGTTGCTTCTGCTCTGGAGGGGTTCTCCCTGAATTATTGTAATGAAGCGGATAGATTTTTAATTGATATTACCAACAACTGCTCTTATTTTTGTTCACTTAAATCCCAAACAGATGTGTAAAACAGACAAAGTATTAGGCTATTTAATTCTCAGATTGCAGGTCCATCTGTGTTTAAAAGTGAATAAATGTAATGCAATAAACACTTTTTATTCCAGATATTGTATGTAGTGAGAGCAGCTGCAGGTTGTGCAAACAGGCAATAAAGTATAATCATCTCCTCTCCTCTTGTTGCCCACCTGTCGCTGACGTAGCCTCCGAGGACCTGTGTGAAGCAGTAACCCCAGAAGAAGCTACCCAGCACCATGCCCTGATCCCTCTTGGTCCAGTTGAACTTCTCCGCCATGCTAACGGCACAGATGGGCATGGCCACGCGGGCACAGTACAGCAGACAGGTCCCCAGCAGTAGCACCACCGTCCATACACGCGCCAGGGGTCTGCATAGCGGGGACAGAGGACATAAGTGTGACCAGCAGAGGACAGGGATGTGTGTGAGGGGTACATTAATGTGTTTGGTGTGTGTAAGTGACAATATGTGTGGGTGTGAGTAAGAGTAGGTGTGATATTCTCAGTAAAACCAATATCTGTGCATTTCTTCTGATTGTTTCTTGTAAATGGCAAATTGGAACTTAAACTAAACCAACTACGCGTTTTCACAGAACTTTAAACGTCTAAATTTGACTGCGCTAAACTGTGTTAACTAGATAGGTTAGGCCTAAATCTCATGATATAATTATTTGAGTGAATCTGACTGAATTCTTAGTTGGCAAGGCAAAGCAAAGATTAGGCTACCATGCCTTTATTAAAATTCTATGAATGCCTGACTATCAGACTTCCTAGACCTAGAAGCTTTTAAATTCCTTAAAGCTGTGTGTGTGTGTGCAGTTTAGTAACGTTAGCTTTAAAATAATCTTGAGACCACCAGTTGACAGGCATCTGATTAATAAGACTTATTAATAAGTCAAGTATTTATTTGGGAATGTCCCTCGTAGCAGTGTTACATTTGGACACAAAAGTAGCAACAAAGTATCAAAAACAAAGCTACATGTGTATGAGTGGTTGTTTTTATGTTTTGCTGAAATCAAGGGAGAGAAACATTTTCTGAAAATGTAATTTGCCAATGCCAACACATTTCAGTGAACTACAGAGCAGCCGGAATCATTGCAAACTTGTATGGCATTTGCAAAATAAGGAACTAACAAGCTCTCATATATTATTCTATTATGTGTGGTTAAAAACATAAAAGGGCCTGTCATTTCATTATGGTAGTTTTACGTTGAAATTAACACTTCTAGACTGTGGGAAAAACGTGAGATTGGCTACTGAAAAATCTTCGTAAATTTACCTTGGCCAGTACGTATTCGGTTCACTCCACTTCTTCTGATGACTTCCAGCGACCCCGGTTTTGTCTGGATTTTTTTCTTTGAGGCAGACCAAATCTGGACTAGAGTTCTTTCCATGTTTTTGGAGAATTGCCATTCAACGAAAGAGGTATACGATTTGATTTGCTGTCTCCTGCACTTCACAATTCAACGCAGTAGGCTATGGAATGAGTCAAGAAAGTCGAAAAGAATAAACGCTTGATCGATGTTCGCGATGATACCGATGTATCATTTCCTTTCGATTACCGTGTAGGCCAATCCATAATGTTACTGCCGTGTGATAAAAAGTGCACGGGTGATTAGAGACGGATCGCCTTGAGTTTGACGATAAATCCACGTGTCAGTATTTTTTTCAGCCACGCAGTTCTTCCTGCCAACAGTAGGTTACATCGGAAGCAGCATTAAAGAAGCGACTCAGTCCTTTTCAAAAAACAGCATGAATTTGGTCAGAGTGAAAATACCCAGTCTTCTTTACCCGCGGCATGGCCATCCGGTTCTAGCGCTTCATCATGACTGTGCAATATTCTAGACATTATATTCTACCCTGAATGATACCCGATCGGATTACACAGCAAAAAAAGGAGAAAAAACAACTAATGTCCCAGGCCTAGGATACCACAGAACGTTAGTCTATAATGGCCAAATCATCCTGAATTTCTCAACTCATGTTTGACGTTGCCCTGCTGCGATGTGATTGGCGTTGTCATCCTTGCTCATAGGACAGCCAGTGATGCTGCATAACGTATTCACAGAGTTGGTTCATCTGCCCTAGGCTGGATGAGGTATCAACTACCAAGCATCGGTAGTCGGCACCGTTATATAATAACCTGCAATCAGATGAAAAAAGTGAGATTCCTGCACACGTTGGTGCCTAAACTACATTTTCCACCCTCTGAAAAAGTAATCTATCGGTTAAAGGTTAAATTGCATACTGACGAGACTGAATAACACAATATCATCACATATTTTGTGGCGCAAATATAACGAACAACCTAAGCATATCAAGTGTTCCAAAATAGTATTTTATTCCATAATGTAAATAATCCAGTTGCAAAACTGTCAACATTAACTAAATGTATGTCTCTGTATGTATTCACATTATTATCTTGTTGGTTCAAGATAACACAGGATGAATGCTAAGGTTGAAACAAAACCCTGACAACATTACAGGGTACTGGCAGCTTAGCATTCAGTCAGTACCCAGCTTTGGCCCCTACTCTAGAATTCATGAGAAACTGAAATGTGCATGTTTTTTTGTTGAGAAAAACAAAATGTACTGTAATTGACAGCGGACCACAGCAATGGGAACCAATCATTCTACCCCAACACCACACCCTCATTCATTTCTGTTTATAGGTTAACACATTATAGTCCCAAGAGCCTAATTTAGGCTTTAACACACCATCCATATGCAAAGATGGCTAACTTTCCCTGCCAGTAGACAGAAAAAAAATAGTGTAACTGAAATCTGCAAAAAGGAAATGTTCATATACAACTATCTATTGCAGACATGAAACAAAAGTCTTATAATTTTACTTCATTAAAATACAAGGGTTTATATTTCAGATATTGAAGTATCAGGCAGCAAGTCACTTTAAAATACAAACTATCCAGTTTGATAACATGGACTGTACAAAGTCTCACAAAAAGCAACCCACACAAAGAAAGAAGAAATATTGTTTCAGTCAGTCTCTGTCAGAATATAAATAGGTAGGAGGGGAGTCCAATTAGTTTCCACCAGCATACACAGGCTGGTGTCCTCTCACTTTGGGTCCTCGATCGTGCCCTTGCTGAGGTCTGTCATTTTGGGGTACTTTACTTTCTTTTGGTCAAGTTCGTTCTGAGCCCACAGGAGCAGTTTGAGGAGCTTGGCCAGTTTGGGCGTTGACTCTCTGTTTTCGTAGTCCAGCACAGACTGGTTCACTTCACTCCACACCTTCAGGAAGCACACAGTGGACAGGAGGTATATTAAATCAGCATCAGGTATAGGTTAAAAAAAAATATGTCTAGAAGGGATACAGCTTTTGTCAAAGTAACGTCAAATGTAGAATTTTTGTGCATCTTAGCTAACCCTAATGCTTTTCCTAACTTTAATTCTCCTAACCTGCAGCGTAAATTCTCCTAAGCGACTACGAAAAGTCAAATCTGAGAAAACCACTATCCCATCTAGTCAAAACCAAAGTTCATATCAAATCAAATCAAATTTTATTAGTCACATACACATGGTTAGCAGATGTTAATGCGAGTGTAGCGAAATGCTTGTGCTTCTAGTTCCGACAATGCAGTAATAACCAACAAGTAATCTAACCTAACAATTCCACAACTACTACCTTATACACACAAGTGTAAAGGGATAAAGAATATGTACATAAAGATACATGAATGAGTGGTGGTACAGAACGGCATGGCAAGATGCAGTAGATGGTATAGAGTACGGTATATACATATGAGATGAGTACTGTAGGGTATGTAAACATAAAGTGGCATAGTTTAAAGTGGCTAGTGGTACATGTATTACATAAAGATGGCAAGATGCAGTAGATGATATAGAGTACAGTATATACATATGAGATGGGTAATGTAGGGTATGTAAACATTATATTAAGTGGCATTGTTTAAAGTGGCTAGTGGTACATTTTTACATAATTTCCATCAATTCCCATTTTTAAAGTGGCTGGAGTTGAGTCAGTATGTTGGCAGCGGCCGCTAAATGTTAGTGGTGGCTGTTTAACAGTCTGATGGCCTTGAGATAGAAGCTGTTTTTCAGTCTCTCGGTCCCTGCTTTGATGCACCTGTACTGACCTCGCCTTCTGGATGATAGCGGGGTGAACAGGCAGTGGCTTGGGTGGTTGTTGTCCTTGATGATCTTTATGGCCTTCCTGTGACATCGGGTGGTGTAGGTGTCCTGGAGGGCAGGTAGTTTGCCCCCGGTGATGCGTTCTGCAGACCTCACTACCCTCTGGAGAGCCTTACGGTTGTGGGCGGAGCAGTTGCCGTACCAGGCGGTGATACAGCCCGACAGGATGCTCTCGATTGTGCTTCTGTAGAAGTTTGTGAGTGCTTTTGGTGACAAGCCGAATTTCTTCAGCCTCCTGAGGTTGAAGAGGCGCTGCTGCGCCTTCTTCACAACGCTGTCTGTGTGGGTGGACCAATTCAGTTTGTCCGTGATGTGTACACCGAGGAACTTAAAACTTTCCACCTTCTCCACTACTGACCCGTCAATGTGGATAGGGGGGTGCTCCCTCTGCTGTTTCCTGAAGTCCACAATCATCTCCTTTGTTTTGTTGACGTTGAGTGTGAGGTTATTTTCCTGACACCACACTCCGAGGGCCCTCACCTCCTCCCTGTAGGCCGTCTCGTCGTTGTTGGTAATCAAGCCTACCACTGTAGTGTCATCCGCAAACTTGATGATTGAGTTGGAGGCGTGCATGGCCACGCAGTCGTGGGTGAACAGGGAGTACAGGAGAGGGCTCAGAACGCACCCTTGTGGGGCCCCAGTGTTGAGGATCAGCGGGGTGGAGATGTTGTTACCTACCCTCACCACCTGGGGGCGGCCCGTCAGGAAGTCCAGGACCCAGTTGCACAGGGCGGGGTCGAGACCCAGGGTCTCGAGCTTGATGACGAGTTTGGAGGGTACTATGGTGTTAAATGCTGAGCTGTAATCGATGAACAGCATTCTCACATGGGTATTCCTCTTGTCCAGATGGGTTAGGGCAGTGTGCAGTGTGGTTGCGATTGCGTCGTCTGTGGACCTATTGGGTCGGTAAGCAAATTGGAGTGGGTCTAGGGTGTCCGGTAGGGTGGAGGTGATATGGTCCTTGACTAGTCTCTCAAAGCACTTCATGATGACGGAAGTGAGTGCTACGGGGCGGTAGTCGTTTAGCTCAGTTACCTTAGCTTTCTTGGGAACAGGAACAATGGTGGCCCTCTTGAAGCATGTGGGAACAGCAGACTGGGATAAGGATTGATTGAATATGTCCGTAAACACACCAGCCAGCTGGTCTGCGCATGCTCTGAGGACGCGGCTGGGAATGCCGTCTGGGCCTGCAGCCTTGCGAGGGTTAACACGTTTAAATGTTTTACTCACCTCGGCTGCAGTGAAGGAGAGCCCGCAGGTTTTGGTAGGGGGCCGTGTCAGTGGCACTGTATTGTCCTCAAAGCGGGCAAAAAAGTTGTTTAGCCTGTCTGGGAGCAAGACATCCTGGTCCGCGACGGGGCTGGTTTTCTTTTTGTAATCCGTGATTGACTGTAGACCCTGCCACATACCTCTTGTGTCTGAGCTGTTGAATTGCGACTCGATTTTGTCTCTGTACTGGGACTTAGCCTGTTTGATTGCCTTGCGGAGAGAATAGCTACACTGTTTGTATTCGGTCTGTATTCATATACTGACAAAATACTGAAATAGTAGTAGAAACTTGCAATATGCACGTTATCTATTTCTGGATTATGATAAGTGAGAATAAACACACCTTCTGCCTCTGCATTGTGTTGAGAAGGTCTCCGAAGGGTGACTCCTCAGGGTTGTCGAAGGCCAGCAGGGCCAAGGTTCTCTCCATCTCTGTCAGACACTCTCTACTCTCCTCCCCCTGCTCTGCCAGCTGGGACTGAGCAAACTCTAGTGCTGCCTCAGTCTCCCTCAGACGGATCAGCTCAATCAGGTGCTGCTGCTGCAGAGGGTAAGAACAGTATGCAGGAACGGTCAAGGGAGGAAAAGGAATATGGACAAAAAACAGTGGAGGGAATAAGGAGACAAAAAGGAGAGAGAGAGGAACATATGGCAATGATTGAAGAAAACGGCAAACAAAATACGACTGACAGAAGAATTATAACGGGAGAGGCAATCTGCTTTTTACCTGTAGGTGAAAGTACAGGTAGCGGTTTGTGTCGAGCAGTTCTGGGTGCATGCTGTTGATGAGTGCGATGGCCTCCTGTATCTGTCCCTTCAGGATCATCTCCCGGATCTTTATCCTCTCGTCCAGAGAATCCAGGTCCACACTGGGCTCAATCCCAGACTCCATACGGAACTTCTCAGCTGCCTCCTTAAACCCCTCTGTTCAAACCAAAGATATACAATTCTCTGTTTAGATCAGGAAAACTAACATCTACCTGTTACCAGGTTTTTTATTGTATGTCTGTGTGTATGGTTACTATACCTGTCACCAAGTAGTTCATGATGAGCCTGTTCATGTCGGCCCTCTGAATGTGGACATTGTTGAGCTTCTCCATCCACTCTTCTCTCGTTATGTCCTCCGGCTTTTCACTATAACTCATCATGAATTGTTCTACAAAAAACATGTCCCCCCCATCATTGCCATGTTCATTGTAATTTGGCTAAAACTAAGGCTGAATGTTGAACACTGCAGTTAACTACTATGGATTGTCATCTGTACAGTACACTTAATTATTATAGGTTCAACATGCCTTATCATATAGCACATGAAAGCATGGTTAGAAAATGTAGAATAACGACCATGCTGTAAAATTGTTGTATGAGATTTCCATGGACGTCATCTTAACGCCAATAAAGTATTCGTAAATAACGTAGGGGATAACTAAGTGAGTGTCATTTAGTATAAGCCGGAAGCTCAATAATGTTACTGCGGCCTTCGATGAAAACCACAACATTGAAGCCTTAAACTCAGCCGCTATCAAGCAAAACAACGCCGTCTATTTGCCCTCACAGAATTTGTACAAGATAGAAATATGTACAGGGTCAGTTTAGTAACGTGAATATCTATTCGTACGAGTCAACTGTATTTTGGAAAAGCAAATATATTATTTTAAATACTGTACCTGATATTTTGCTGCTACTATTCAGCGGTAGCAATCAAGAGCATCACACAGGAAAGCTCACGAGACTCACGGGATTTCATTGATTCCCCCAAAATGATTGGTTAGAGACTGCGATGACGCCTGGGTCATGTGGTAAGAATCGTGCGTGCGGCTTTTTTTCAGTACTCGGACACTGAAGCAATGGGTGAGTACCCAATATTCACATTGGAATAATAGGTTTATTTGATTGATCTAACACACAAAAACTGTCTTGACAGTAGACACAATATGATATTATGTCATCACACCATGTAGAGATGATTGTCGTTTATTATACCATACGAAAAGATGGCAGCACCAGCCACATGTAGCTAGCTGCCACATGTGAGAAAGACATTTCTGATATGAAAATGGATATCTAGTGGGTTAGAGATGTCAACTAGCTAGCTACCTTAATAACAAAACTCCCCTTCAGTGTCCATAAAGGGTACATAATGTTGTAGGGTGTTCGTTGGCTTATCTGGCCTCTTCTTGGCAGCTGCTTTCCCTCCTCGCTTCTGCGATGCTGTGAGCACGCCAGATAATGATGCAGTCCTTACATTCATAGACCACTACATATTCCTGTCCTTACTCAATGTGCATGACGGAGGAAATATGGTTCAATTGTATACTTGTGGTGTATTATATTGATACTAGCACCTGCTATCTTTAAACTCAATCTGATTGTTTTCTTCGAGCCACATAGCCATGAAATCCATAACCATTCTAGTCACTACCTACCACTGCTGTTCAACATAGCCAATTCCCACGTTGGCGCTGACATGACCTGTAGAAGAAGCATGCATTGATAATTGTATTAGTTGTCAGTCAGTCTAGGGCAGTCATTTGGCCTAATCCTTCATACTGTCCATTTTGCCTCTCCTCTTTCTCCAGGCAAGTGCCGGGGTCTGCGTACAGCCAGGAAACTGCGTAACCATCGCAGGGAGCAGAGATGGCATGACAAACAGTATAAGAAGGCTCACCTGGGCACTGCCCTGAAGGCCAACCCATTCGGAGGGGCATCTCATGCCAAAGGCATTGTGCTTGAGAAAGTGTAAGACAACACTGTAATTTAGCCTATTACATCATACTGTATGTTTTGGCTTCCACAATTAGCTAGCTCAAAACCATCTCTCCTTCTCCCTAGGGGTGTTGAAGCTAAGCAGCCCAACTCTGCCATCAGGAAGTGTGTCAGGGTGCAACTCATCAAAAATGGCAAGAAGATCACAGCTTTCGTCCCCAATGATGGCTGTTTGAACTTCATTGAGGTAAGATGTCTACCTGCAAAGACTTTTCTATTTCTCACCACATCTCTCTATTTCACATGACTCATCAAAGGTACATTTTATTTTCTCAATATCATCCATATATACTTTTGATTTTGTTTTATTATAAATTGGTCATCTGATCTTTGGATTCTGTCATCTTTGGACTACCTGCACATAATTGTTAATTGTCAGGCATTTCATCATAACCACTGTTTTCAAATCCTCTTCCCCTCTCATCAGGAAAACGATGAGGTGTTGGTGGCAGGATTTGGTCGGAAGGGGCACGCCGTTGGTGATATTCCTGGTGTCCGCTTCAAGGTGGTCAAAGTAGCTAATGTCTCACTACTGGCCCTTTACAAAGGCAAGAAAGAAAGACCTCGATCATAGAATGTATACACTCAAACAATAAAAAGTGGAAAATGACTTTTGATGTGTCTGTCCATTATTCTAGGTGTTTATGGGGATATGATTTTCTTTTTTAAATGATATGCCTTAGACTTTAATATTTTCTATAGGGTTTGTAGTTTTGCATTAAATTGAGTAGACACAAGTATAAAGGAAGCTGAACTGGATAGACACTAGTTGCTTGGTTAAATTTGTGACTTTTTTTATTGAACCTTTATTTCATCAGGGAGTCATAATGAGACCAAGGTCTTTTACAGATGAGCCCAGAAGTACAGAAATGCACACATCAAAAAGAAAAGTCATACAAAACAAACACATGGTGGGATAATGGTATTGTTGCAAAGTATTCTTTATGCACCTAAAATGTCCACATGCATAAATTGAAATGCATGATAGATAAAGCCACACATTGAGAAAATGTGCATTCTGCAATCAGCAGCAGTGTGCTGTGCTTCCAGCAGGGGTATCCATATGGTTGTTTACAGTTTCTATAGCAACGGACTTGTTTTTCCTCCACTTTCAAGCAACTGAATTCTGCATAGACAGGAGTTACATACAAATATTAACAAAAGAGAGCAGGGGTAAGTTATACACATTGCATGCAAACCTTGCAATTTTTTTACATTTCACTTGAAATAAACTCTCGACTATAGTTATGAATGTACATTTAATGAGTAACTCATCGATTCTTCAAACTAGCATGGCTAGCTAGCCACACCAACGATTTAAACTTCGAAGGTACACCGTTAACATTAGCATAAGCAAGCAAGGCAAGTGCTTATTGATTTAATAAATTACTTTTGACTTTTTTATATAAAACAATTATGGCAGAAGAAATGCATTGGCTGTGTTTGCAACTAAAATGCAATGTTAACTGATGGTTCAACAGGCTAAGGGTTTTGCAATGTTGTTAGTGTCTTCCTTCAGTAGTACCTGAGATGCCTACCTCCGCAGGGGTGTTCAAGCCACCCATGGGAGATGGCCTGAACCAGTACCCTGTCCTGCCACCCATCCCAAGCACACATTTGCAGGAGGGGGCTGCAGAGGACGAGATGACTGTGCAGAAGAAGCTGCTGAGGCACAGGAGAAGTAAACAGCAGCAACAGCAGTTGCATAAGATCCTGTATGTCCCTTGAACTTTTTGTTATTAAATGTCAAGCCATAAAGTCACTTAACTGGTATAGTACTGAGATATTTAGGATGACAATACACATGATGATTGTCATCCCCTGTTTCAATTACAATGAGTCAAATGCAAGTCGTTTTTGGTTGCTGTAGTATTCATATTGTGCTCTTTACTCTTGTAGGGTTGCTAGTGCAATGCAGGCATACAAGAACGCTAAGGAATTAAGAGCAGTGGCTCCCACGTCCCCTGAGCCAGAGTTCCCCCCTTCTGTGAGATATAATGCTTTCTTATTGAGTTTATCAGGCGGATCTCTTACAGACACCTGTTATGCTAATGCATGTCAATTTACTGCATACATTCTGAGTTTCGCTGCAGGTAATTCTCGTGTCAAGATTTCTCAAAGTTGTCACCTCTTTATTTCACAGATGAGCAGTGAAGACCGAAGGCGTAGAGTAAGTTGGCTGCTTTTTGTTTTGTTAAGTCCCTTCTGGTCTCTGAAAATTGGGTCTTTTGTTTTTTGTGAGATGCCAACAAAATACTATGTTCCTAGTTATTTGTGTTAAAAATCAAAAGTATCAACCTATTTTCCTATTTCCGCACTGTCGCTCCATTGTGGCCACACCTATAGTTGAACTACATGTTCCTGAAGGAGTGTGTGGAGGGCAGTCCTGTGGTGCCCATCCAGCAGCAGTGGCTAGATGCCATGCTGACCCGCATTCCTCCCCAGCTGCGTGTGGGCCCCGGGAGAGACGAGCTGCTGCAGGAGCTATGTAGGGAGGTCAGCGAAAACTTCCTCAGCGGGATGGTCAAACACACAGGTGTGTGTATTCATGTCTATCTCTGTGTGTTTAGACTTGAGACATTTTTATTGAAGTGTCACTCCACAATTATATAATAATTCCAAATACAGAATTCTTTTAACCACATTGTGGGTCACTCTAATTGACTTTTGAGACACTAAAAGACAATCATTGTCAAACATGGTACAG
Organism: Salvelinus alpinus; assembly: GCF_045679555.1. Taxonomy (NCBI): domain Eukaryota; kingdom Metazoa; phylum Chordata; class Actinopteri; order Salmoniformes; family Salmonidae; genus Salvelinus; species Salvelinus alpinus. The sequence continues at coordinate 37,164,981 of NC_092102.1, read as the reverse complement.
GCGTAATCTATATTAAATTACATCATCTATACATACACATGTATGCATAAACCAAAAAAACTAAGAATAAAGGGACAGTTAGGCACTTATAAAGAAACATCTCAGTTGAAGTATAAGGTTGCAGGCTTTGGCGCAGGCATTTACATTGTTACCTGATAAAAGTTGATACATTTGATTATTTTCATCTAGACTGTTAAAATTATAATTTTGGCTGGATAGCTGACATAACAGATCATCCCTAATGTCACTGTATAGCCCACAGTAAAGCAAGACATGAACTTCTGTTTCAATGGAACCATGGTTACAAAAAGTACATACTGTACACATTTATCTAAGGGAGTGTTTGTGTCTCAATAGTGAGAGGGGCCACACTCCACATCTACATTTTGCAAAAGAGCTTCGATATTGGAATTGCAGGAAATTAGCTTTATAACTGCAAAATGTATTTCCACCCAATGGCAAAATGTGTAGAATTGCAGGAAATTTGCTTTAAAATAGCAAAAAAATCTCTCTGCCCCATGGAAAAATGTGTAGAACTGTAGAAAACGTGCATTAAAACTGCAACATCTTATCTACGCCCCATAACAAAATGTGTAGAATTGCAGGACATTCACTTGAAAATGTACATTTTTCTCTCTGCCGTCACGAGGGGGGCCACTAAAATATTTTCCCGCTTGGTGAAGGAGCCCCCCAACCAAATCTCGCTTAAAGCCCCCAAAAGGCTAGAGCCGGCCCTGGGGTTATGTCCCTAAAGTTTTTAAAAAGCAGTAGGTGTGCAGTTTGTTCCTTTCGGGTTTGTCTATCAGTTGGTACCATTTTAGTTCATTGCTCTCTAAAAGTGTTGATTTAAAAGTATTTCAGTCATTTCTAGAATACACATTGTCTGTATCAGTGAGCTGAGTCATATGGATGAAGATGAAAAAAGGCTTTGACATGAAAAATATTTCTTTGCAAGATCACTAGCACCCAAAAATATGTTTACATTCATTTGGTGTGGTCTCTGCCATTTTTTACCAACACATAGCCACTGGTGATGCCATAGAGTTTTGTAGACCATATCGCCTTGAATAGCAGCGTTATATTATTTAGTTTTTAGCCATATCATGTCGTAGATTGTGTCTCACATCAGTATTTACAATCTGTCCCCTTTAGTGAGTACTGTGCTCCAGAAACCACAGATGAAAGGGACAGTTCTGGCAAGACATAGAACTCCATCAGAAAAGTGAGTGTCTCAACAATACACACCCAGCATGTTCATAACTAATCAATACACCACAGAGACGGATTGGAATATTGTGGCAAATAATGTGCCATTTATTGATTGAATTTTTGATTAATCATATTTTGTCAATTATACTTAATATTTATTTGCAGGGCTCTCGATTTCTCCAGACCATGGCATGACAGCTTTGTGAGAAGTCACAAGGAGATAAAGGAGAGTTTACACATTCTTCATCCAGTGATGAGGATAATCCTGGACATCGGCTATGGTGCATTTTCACATCTGCTATTGGTTGATCTTACTGACTGCAGGTAAAATTGTTCTATCACAGCACCACAAGTATAAGAATAAACACCTGATTTTCTTCAATTTCTGTCTTCACATATGTTTTTATTATGTATTATTATTTTGTGCTGTGGTAAGGTCCACGGGACCTGTAGCCTGCGAGAGCCTGAAGCACAAATTGGCAGTGGAGTGTGAGAGGATCGAGGAGCGCATCATGAACACCTGGTTTCCCAAGGTCATCCACCTGCTGACCAGCAAGGACATGCTGCAGGGGGTCAGAGCCGAGAAACTGGACTCTTTCTACAACTGTGTCTCCACACTTATCTCCAACCAGGTGAGAAGGTGAGGTTTTGATCAGTACTGGTGTTTTTAGGAGCAAGTCCAGCTTATCTTGATGTTCTGTTTTTGGTTGCGTTTTTCCACAGTTAAGATCCTTAGTGAAGAGAAGCGTGGAAGACTTTGTCAGCATATTCAATCCGTGCAATGTCTACCAGTTGCCTCTCTTCCGCATGGATCTGACTTTTGATGATGAGAAGATGGAATTCTATCCCAGCTTCCAGGACCTTGAGGAATCTGTTTTAGAAATTCTGAACCTGATCACCAACACCATGCAGGTATGAATCTCACGAGTGTGTCAGGATATTCTTTGTCACACAAATTAATATGCTTCATAATCAGTGTGAATAAATATGTATTTGATCATAGTCCATATTTGGCTTTTCATCTTGTTGGTGACAAATCACTCCTATCTCTGATGTGGCTTCACAGAAAGTCCAGACGGTCCAATCTTGGCTGGCTGAGGCCAACAGCTCTGTAATTGATGCCAGACTGGCGGACCATGTCCTGCTATGGGCTCAGACCACCATAAGGTCTGCCATACGTAAGAACCTGGAGGAGCCTTATAAACACTTCCAGAACTATGGTGAGAAACTAACATTCTAATGTATATCAATTCAAGAGAACTGAATAGCCCAGCTACTTGGTTGAATGAAAGTGAATATTGTGAAGGTTTATCTGTCCTAAACCCTCGTTGCTTCTTTACAGTTGACAACTATGATTGGCTGGTCAATGGGACAGCACAGGGTATAGTGGACAGGTTCGTTGAGGAGGAACACTCTTTTGATGAGTATACTGAGGTAAGGGAGAGCAACACAGAGGTCAGGTTTGATAGCTACACATTTTGTATCTGGAGTAGTATATGGTATGAATGTAATATGTGTGTCTGTGTCTTGTTCCACAGAAAGTGGAAGAGTTCTGTGTCCTGTCTAAGGAGATTGTCAGTCTGCCGGCGATAGCCCACTTTGCCATGGTGCGTCTGGACTGTGAGGAGCTGAAACAAGGGCTGGCCAAGACGGCTAAGACCTTTGCTCAGATACTCCTGGAGAAACTAATCACCAACCACAGAGAGCACTGTCTGCAGTAAGATCACAGATTGATCCACCATTTATAAATACAGTAAATAATTGTCATATTCAGTGCAAATCTTCCTCCTCTGTGCCTCTGCCAAGGATCTGCCAGGAGTTTGAGAACATCAAGGAGAAAGCCCTGAAGGTTCCTGAGACCACGGAGGACATGACTGACATGATAGCTTACATTGGTCATGCCAAGACAAAGGGCATTGAGGAGCTCAATGCCAAAATAATGGTAAGTAGCTGATGAACAAGGGTCTAATCCTGTCTTAATACTCATGTAGTGCATAATTGGGAAAGGGGGATACCTAGTCAGTTGTCCAGCTGAATGCATTCAACTGAAATGTGTCTTCTGCATTTAACCCAACCCCTCTGAATCAGAGAGGTGCGGGGGGCTGCCTTAATCGACATCCATGTCTTCAGCGCCTGGGGAACAGTGGGTTAACTGCCTTGCTCAGGGGCAGAACGACAGATTTTTACCTTGTCAGCTCTGGGATTCGATCCATCAACCTTCCGGTTACTAGGCCCAACGCTTTAACCACTAGGCTAATTGACTTGCAGTAAATACTGTGTAACTACTGTGCAACTACTGTGTAACTGTGTGAAACTCATCATGAGCCTCTGTACCCTTTTATCTTCTGGCAGGAGACCCACCACAGACTGAACTACCTGTTGGACGTCCACATCTTTGACCCAGAAGACCTTGAGTTGAACTCTACAGTCCTCATCTGGCCACAAAAGATATACCCTGTGTTCGATCTCAATGATGAGGTAACATATTCCTTCATTCTGGATAAAGCAAAAACATGTTGCATGTCAGTGAAGGGGGTAATTAAGCCCTTCCACTACCATTATTGCTTTATGAAGAAAGAACAATCTTGTGCTGCGTCCTTCCCCAGGTGATGTTGAAGGCCAAGCAGAAAGGAGAGCAGGAGCTGCTGTGCCGTAGAGAGAGGCTGATGCTGGAGCTAGAGAAGCTAGGACGCAGAATGGAGGAGTTTGCAGAGTGCTCCGAGCTGGACATGATGCAGCAGGTAACAGCACAAGCGCTCTGGAAAGTGTCTGATGATTAACATTTCAGCCCATTTAGACTGATCTTTACCTTTTGATCAGTATGTGACTGATGTAAGGACAGTCCAGAAAAGGCTTCAGGATGCCGAGGAGGCCATCGACTTCATCAACAAAGAAGAGACTCTGTACAAATGGGACCTGTCGTCTTATCCCGTGGTGGAAGTCATCAAGGAGAGCATCGAGCCCTACCAGAAGCTCTTTGGCCTGGTGCTGAAGTGGCAGCGCACTGAGAAGAGGTCTGTGGACTGTTTAGGTTGTTGTCACTCTCTCTATGTCATGTAATATGCCGTAGGTCCGAAAACAATGTATGGTTGCTTCATGTCCCTGTCTGAAATGTTCAGGTGGATGGACGGCTCCTTCTTGGACCTGAATGGAGAGAGCATGGAGGTGGAGGTGGACGAGTTCTTCAGGGAGATATACAAGATGCTCAAGTTCTTCCAGCAGAAGCAGAAGAAGGCAGAGCAGATGGCGGGAGGAGGGGTGAAGAGGAGGCCTGGGGAGGAGGACCCGGGGAAGCAGGAGCGCCCCACTGCACTCATCTGCTCCACAGTCATGGAGCAGGTCAAGGACTTCAAGGTAACTCCGTGGAAACAATTACCATGTGATAACTTTTGTTTAGTGTTGGTCGGTTGTTTGTGGGGTTATAATGGATGTTTATACTATAGACCAGTGGTATTCAAAGTCGGCATCACTGCGGTGGGGTCGCCAAAATTAAAACAACATTTTCTAGGAACAAAAATTAAGGGTATAGATTATTGTATAGGACATTGTACAAAAGTTTTTGAGAATGATAATTTGAAGAAGATAAAAAAATGTTGAGTAAATGTATTTATTGGTTTCTTTTCATTTTGATGAGATATAAGTGCAATGCATTGAAGGTTATTTATTGATGTAAAAATTGAAATTTACAGATTTTTAAGGTTGTGTCATTAGATTTTGGGTGGTGACGCAAGAAATTATTTGGCAAAAAATGAGGTCCCCAGAAATTCTGCCGTAAAAAATTGGGTCCCTGCTGAAAAAGTTTGAATACCACTGTTATAGACCATAGATATACTGTAGATGTATGACCTAATGACTTGACTTCTACTGCGTTTTTATTCCCAGGAGCACATCCCCACGGTGTCCATTCTGTGTAACCCAGGTATCAGGGCTCGCCACTGGGTTCAGATATCTGACATTGTGGACTATGACCTCACGCCTGACTCTGGCACCACCCTGCGGAAAGTGCTCAAGCAGAACCTCACCCCGTACCTCGAGCAGTTTGAGACCATCAGTGCTGCTGCCAGCAAGGTGAGAAAATGGGGATCATTTAATGAGAGAGACTTGTGTGACATGGGATAGCCCACAGCTAAGGATGTTCTGAACTGAAAAGCTCTAGTGTGAAAAGCCTACTTAAAGGGCTGATGAATATCTTCATTTCTCCTACAGGAATTCTCTCTGGAGAAGGCCATGCAGACCATGGTGGAGGTTTGGGATGGAGTCTCCTTCCACCACCACCCCTACAGGGAGTCTGGGGTGTCCATCCTCACCGCCGTGGACGAGATCCAGACCATGCTTGACGACCAGATTGTGAAGACCCAGACCATGAGGGGCTCACCCTTCATCAAGCCCTTCGAGAGTGAGATCAAGGTGGGCTTTATGTCAAAGCAACACTTCTTGTCCTCCCTCTCTCTTTCTCACCCTGGATAAATGCTTCCTGTAGGTGCTCTTCCTCAAATCCTAACCTTAACCATTATTGGAGAAAACGCTAAGCTGACCCTAGAACAGCATCCAGGGGCGATTTGTTCCTACTCTGATCCTCTTTGTGTGTCAGGTGTGGGAGGAGCGTCTGATCCGTATCCAGGAGACCATAGACGAGTGGCTGAAGGTGCAGGCCCAGTGGCTCTATCTGGAGCCCATCTTCTCCTCCGAGGACATCATGCAGCAGATGCCTGAGGAGGGGCGGCTCTTCCAGACCGTCGACAAGCACTGGAAGGAGGTCATGAGGCACTGCGTCAAGGACCCCAAGGTAGGACAGCTTTTAGGTGGCATCACAGGTGCCAGTATGGGGAGGATAAAGGGGTCTTTATAAGGGATGTCTTTGAGTGTACATAGCTATTTTGAATTTGTGCAGATATTGTCAGCGACCTCATTGCCTGGCCTGCTTGAACGACTCCAAGATTCCAACAACCTTCTGGATAAAATCATGAAGGGACTGAACGCCTACCTGGAGAAGAAACGACTCTTCTTCCCTCGGTAATGAAATGTACAGTATTTTGAAATGTTTGTCTCTAGTTGTGCAAGAATTCAGATTTAATTCCTTTCCCTCTCTCCCATTCCTTCACCTCCCTCCCATTCCTCCACCTCCCTCCCATTCGTCCACCTCTCTCCATTCCTCCGTCTCCCTCCCATTCCTCCACCTCCAGCTTTTTCTTCCTGTCCAATGATGAGATGCTGGAGATTCTGTCAGAGACCAAGGACCCGTTGCGCGTGCAGCCCCATCTGAAGAAGTGCTTTGAGGGCATCGCCAAGCTGGACTTCCTCCCTAACCTGGACATCCAGGCAAGTAGATCGATCAGTGGAAGCAGATCATGTTAACTTAATTTACTAGAAAAGCAGTGAAGTTTTTCTCCATCCATTAATCCATTTATCTATCCATCCACCCATCCCTCCAGGCCATGTACAGCAGTGAGGCGGAGCGTGTGCAGCTCATCCAACTGATCTCCACCTCAGAGGCACGGGGAGCCGTGGAGAAGTGGCTGGTGCAGGTGGAGGACATCATGCTGCGCTCCGTCAGGGACGTGGTTGCCCGCTCCAGAGTGGTGAGATTACTCCACCACTACCATATACAGTGGGGAGAACAAGTATTTGATACACTGCCGATTTTGCAGGTTTTCCTACTTACAAAGCATGTAGAGGTCTGTAATTTTTATCATAGGTACACTTCAACTGTGAGAGACGGAATCTAAAACAAAAATCCAGAAAATCACATTGTATGATTTTTAAATAATTAATTTGCATTTTATTGCATGACATAAGTATTTGATCACCTACCAACCAGTAAGAATTCCGGCTCTCACAGACCTGTTAGTTTTTCTTTAAGAAGCCCTCCTGTTCTCCACTCATTACCTGTATTAACTGCACCTGTTTGAACTCGTTACCTGTATAAAAGACACCTGTCCACACACTCAATCAAACAGATTCCAACCTCTCCACAATGGCCAAGACCAGAGAGCTGTGTAAGGACATCAGGGATAAAATTGTAGACCTGCACTAGGCTGGGATGGGCTACAGGACAATAGGCAAGCAGCTTGGTGAGAAGGAAACAACTGTTGGCGCAATTATTAGAAAATGGAAGAAGTTCAAGATGACGGTCAATCACCCTCGGTCTGGGGCTCCATGCAAGATTTCACCTCGTGGGGCATCAATGATCATGAGGAAGGTGAGGGATCAGCCCAGAACTACACGGCAGGACCTGGTCAATGACCTGAAGAGAGCTGGGACCACAGTCTCAAAGAAAACCATTAGTAACACACTACGCCGTCATGGATTAAAATCCTGCAGCGCACGCAAGGTCCCCCTGCTTAAGCCAGTGCATGTCCAGGCCTGTCTGAAGTTTGCCAATGACCATCTGGATAATCCAGAGGAGGAATGGGAGAAGGTCATGTGGTCTGATGAGACAAAAATAGAGCTTTTTGGTCTAACTCCACTCGCCGTGTTTGGAGGAAGAAGAAGGATGAGTACAACCCCAAGAACACCATCCCAACCGTGAAGCATGGAGGTGGAAACATCATTCTTTGGGGATGCTTTTCTGCAAAGGGGACAGGACGACTGCAACGTATTGAGGGGAGGATGGATGGGGCCATGTATCGCGAGATCTTGGCCAACAACCTCCTTCCCTCAGTAAGAGCATTGAAGATGGGTCGTGGCTGGGTCTTCCAGCATGACAACGACACGAAGCACACAGCCATGGCGACTACGGAGTGGCTCCGTAAGAAGCATCTCAAGGTCCTGGAGTGGCCTAGCCAGTCTCCAGACCTGAACCCAATAGAAAATCTTTGGAGGGAGCTGAAAGTCCGTATTGCCCAGCGACAGCCCCGAAACCTGAAGGATCTGGAGAAGATCTGTAGGGAGGAGTGGGCCAAAATCCCTGCTGCAGTGTGTGCAAACCTAGTCAAGAACTACAGGAAACGTATGATCTCTGTAATTGCAATCAAAGGTTTCTGTACCAAATATTAAGTTCTGCTTTTCTGATGTATCAAATACTTATGTCATGCAATAAAATGCAAATTAATTACTTAAAAATCATACAATGTGATTTTCTGGATTTTTGTTTTAGATTCCGTCTCTCATAGTTGAAGTGTACCTATGATAAAAATTACAGACCTCAACATGCTTTGTAAGTAGGAAAACCTGCAAAATCGGCAGTGTATCAAATACTTGTTCTCCCCACTGTATATATAAAGTATGGTATGATGGGACACAGTACAAAAGCGTATAGTGTAATCGGATATTCTACTATTACCGTATATATGCTAGAAAAAAATATGATGCCAAACTAAGATGTTCTTACCAAGAGAGATTACATCCTCCCTCCTGTGTGTGTAGGCCTACGGTGAGACCCCTAGGAGTCAGTGGGTTAGGGAGTGGCCTGGCCAGGTGGTGCTCTGCACCTCTCAGATCTTCTGGACCCTGGAGGTCCATGAGGCCATCGGAGGAGGAGCTCAGGTAGGGGCACCAGGACACGCATCACTGTCATCTCTACCATGATGACCATTACCAAATATACAGTTGAAGTCAGAAGTTTACATATACTTAGGTTGGAGTCATTGAAACTCGTTTTTCAACCACTCCACAAATTTCTTGTTAACAAACTATAGTTTTGGCAAGTCGGTTAGGACATCTACTTTGTGCATGACACAAGTCATTTTTCCAACAATTGTTTACAGACAGATTATTTCACTTATAATTCACTGTATCACAATTCCAAGTTGACTGTGCCTTTAAACAGCTTGGAAAATTCCAGAAAATTATGTCATGGCTTTAGAAGCTTCTGATAGGCTAATTGACATAATTTGAGTCAATTGGAGGTGTACCTGTGGATGTATTTCAAGGCCTATTTTCAAACTCAGTGCCTCTTTGCTTTACATCATGGGAAAATCAAAAGAAATCAGCCAAGACCCCAGAAAAAAAATGGTACACCTCCACAAGTCTGTTTCATCCTTGGGAGCAATTTCCAAATGCCTGAATGTACCATGTTCATCTGTATAAACAATAGTATGCAAGTATAAACACCATGGGACAACATACCATCTTACCGCTCAGGAAGGAGACGCGTTCTGTCTCCTAGAGATGAACGTACTTTGGTACGAAAAGTACATATCAATCCCAGAACAACAGCAAAGGACCTTGTGAAGATGCTGGAGGAAACAGGTACAAAAGTATCTATATCGATAGTAAAACGAGTTCTATGTTGACATAACCTGAAAGGCCGCTCAGCAAGGAAGAAGCCACTGCTCCAAAACCACTTATACAAAAGCCAGACTACGGTTTGCAACTGCACATGGGGACAAAGATTGTACTTTTTGGAGAAATGTCCTCTGGTCTGATGAAACAAAAATAGAACTGTTTGGCCATAATGACCATCGTTATGTTTGGAGGATAAAGGGGGAGGCTTGCAAGCCGAAGAACACCATCCCAACCGTGAAGCATGGGGGTGGCAGCATCATGTTGTGGGGGTGCTTTGCTGCAGGAGGGACTGGTGCACTTCACAAAATAGATGGCATCATGAGGAAAGGAAAATTATGTGGATATATTGAAGCAACATCTCAAGACATCAGTCAGGAAGTTAAAGCTTGATCACAAATGGGTCTTCCAAATGGACAATGACCCCAAGGATACTTCCAAAGTTGTGACAAAATGGCTTAAGGACAACAAAGTCAAGGTATTTGAAGTGGCCATCACAAAGCCCTGACCTCAATCCTATAGAACATTTGTGGGCAGAACTGAAAAAGCGTGTGCGAGCAAGGAGGCCTAGAAACCTGACTCAGTTACACCAGCTCTGTCAAGAGGAATGGGCCAAAATTCACCCAACTTATTGTGGGAAGCTTGTGGATCCTAACTGACCGAAGGCAGGGAATTTTTACTTGGATTAAATGTCAGGAATTGTGAAAAACTGAGTTTAAATGTATTTGGCTAAGGTGTATGTAAACTTCCGACTTCAACTGTAGCTATGTCATACGCTCATGCAATTCAAACGGCCACTTCAGTGTTTCCTCTATATTCATTTAGCAGCGGTGACCTAATATATATATTTCTGCCGAGATGCACTTTTAAATGCATAGTCGTTGGCTCAATGACTGGAAGTCTATGGAAACAGCTAGCATGTCAATGCGCTAACGCTAGTAACAATGCAATCAATCCCCTACCCCCCGCTACCCTTGCCTTCACTGCTGAAAAAAATCCTAGGGAAACACTGCCACTTAGTTGAGGAGATTTGTATGATAGTCAGCACACTAAGAAATGCATTTCTCTTTAGGGTCTAAAGAAATACTACCAGCAGTTACAGAGCCAGCTGAAGGACATAGTGGAGCTGGTGAGAGGCAAGCTGCCCAAGCAGACTCGCACCACGCTAGGGGCTCTGGTCACCATCGATGTCCACGCCAGGGATGTGGTGATGGACCTGATAGACAAAGGTAATGTTCAGTAGGCTTTAGTAAATTGGTATATGGTACAATGCTGTTATAATATACACCATGAAACGAAATGGAACTGATATCAGATATGTACAGTGCGGTGTCCCTCAGAGCAGTTGCCTTAGGCCGTTACTTTTATCATTGTTTTTATACGAAGCTAGAATGACTATGTATGCGGGTGATTCCACACTCTACATGTCAGCACGCAAAGCCAGAGAGCTCACTGAAATTCTAAATAAGGAGTTACAGTCAGTGATTATTAATAAACTGGTCTTAAATACATCTAAAACTAAAAGCATTGTATTTGGTTCAAAACATTCTCTAAAACCTGAACCTCTACTGGTTGTTACATGAAAGGTGTGACCATTGAGCATGTTGAGGAAGCGAAACTCCTACGTATAACATTGGATGGTCAATTATCATGGTCAAGTCATATTGACAAAGTTGTTGTGAAGATTTTGTTCTGTGTTTTTGTCACAAAAATCAACTGTACTAGTTGTTCAGGCTCTGGTCTTTTCCCATCTTGATTACTGTCCGGTAATAAGGTGCAGCAAATCCCCTATTCGGACGGGATTAGTTTTACTTTTACTTGGGGAGGTCGGGTAATGTAATTATGTGCAAGAGCACAAACCACCAATACATTTTAGTCCCATCTGAATCTGCCGTGTCAGTCATTTTTACATGGCAGGAGAGTAACAATTCCTGTTACGGCTCTCGTTGGTGGTAGGAAGAGTGGACCAAAGCGCAGTGTGGAAAGTGTTCATGATTCTTTTATTTCAAAATCACTCAAACAAAATAACAAACGTGAAAACGAAAGCGCACAGTTCTGTCAGGCAGAAAACACGAAACAGAAAACAAGATCCCACAAAACCCAAAAAGAAAATGACAACTTATGTATGATCCCCAATCAGAGACAACGATAGACAGCTGCCTCTGATTGGGAAACACACACGGCCAAAAACAAAGAAATAGAAAACATAGACTTTCCCACCCGAATCACACCCTGACCCAACCAAACATAGAAAATAATAAGGAACTCTAAGGTCAGGGCGTGACAATTCCAGCCAGAATAACCTACTGTTTTTTGCAAACTCCTCTGAAAGTACTAGTCCCATGCTAATCGAAATCCCTGTGTTTTGAGAGAAATGTCTGAGTTTGACAGGTGTTGCTCGCGGTTTGAGCAAGAAAACAATAAGTGATTCGATAAATTGAACAATGTGCTGCGCATAGCCTATATATGAAGGGCCTACATGTATCAACTTTCACAGTGAATGCTTTTGTTTATACGTTTTATGTGAATTACTTGAACATCGCCAAATGCATAATTAAAAAATATTGCGACTATTTAATGTAACCCTTGCTGTTAATAGATCGCAAAGCAGCATACAACTGAGCTAAATGATTGGAAATGACAAATTCACTTTCTCATCCATAGCCTAAAAACGCATATCAAGTGCAAGTGAGCTGTTTAGTTCACATCTGAAGGCTGGGGGGCATTTAGGATTTCTTGTACTGCGGATCGCTAAAATATCCTAATTATTATGATCACACTTCTTCAATTCAAATATTATGACAACACTACAGTATACCAAAGATCGTTTGGTATGGTTTAGAAACTTGGGAACCAAGCTCGAGTTATCAGTGTAGTCTTTAATTGCCTGAACTTGTTGAAATACAGTATCTTCACGCCTAGAAAAAAACTCCAGGCTTCGGTCATAACTGGCAATTTATAGAAAATTAAAAAACGCCAAGCTCAAGTCCAAAACGAATTCACGGCAACACACAGTTTTATACAGAGTCATGATCGTATGGAACTCCCTTCCATCTCCAATTACTCAAGCAAACAGCTAAATTACCTTTACAAAATTGATTAAACAACAACTCATGAAACGTCGGGGACTGTGAGAGGGCACACACAGACACTCTAACACATATATATTTTTGTTGTATTGTTCGTTTCATTGTATTTTAAATGTGTGACTGTCTATCAGTGTATCAGTGTTTCGTTACTTGTCATGTTTTGTGTTTTTTGTGGACCCCAGGAAGAGTAGCTGCTTCTTCTGCTAAAGCTAATGGGGATCCAAACAAACAAATACATAAACAAATATGCCATATTTTCCTTAGGGCTGTGAAGACAGATACCAATATCGCAATATTTTTTCCATGGCAAATTTTTTTATTGCGAAGCAGACCAAACTCTTTGGTCCTTCAAAAACCTGCTGTGTGTAACAATTTGTGTGATATAGCTTGGAAAATAAACAAATGTGACTGGATGACAATGTTTGTTTCCAACATTAGGGTTGTTTTCCTAAAGAAATTAAATCCGCTAATGTGTTTTGTTTACTTGCCACGATACTAACGAGTGTTGCGATACTGGTGTCGTCCCGGCCCTAATTTCCTGTTATTCTATGACAGGTGTATCCCATGAAACAGACTTCCAGTGGTTGGCTCAACTGCGCTACTACTGGGTCAACGAGAATGTGCGTGTACGCATCATCAACTGTGACGTCAAGTACGCCTACGAGTACCTGGGAAACTCCCCTCGACTGGTCATCACGCCACTGACAGACAGATGCTACCGCACACTGGTAAACCACCCCGAGAAACATGTGGTCTGAAAGATATCTCACTCAGGTCACTCCCAAACTTTAGACTAACATTTCATATTTTTACTTTATGTCTTAGATTGGGGCGTTCTACCTTAGTCTTGGGGGAGCACCCGAGGGTCCGGCAGGGACGGGGAAGACGGAAACCACCAAGGACTTGGCCAAAGCCCTGGCCGTGCAGTGTGTGGTCTTCAACTGCTCTGACGGCCTGGACTACCTGGCTATGGGGAAGGTAACTGAAGCTGGGAATAACAGCGAATGTCAATCAATGTCCAATCCCTGTTTACTACACGTGTGGTCTTTATTATAGCTGACGATAGTGCACCTTCATCTCTGTCCTCCTGTCTCTCAGTTCTTCAAAGGCCTTGCGTCGTCAGGTGCCTGGGCCTGTTTTGATGAATTTAACCGCATTGAGCTAGAGGTACTGTCTGTGGTGGCCCAGCAAGTCCTGTGCATCCAGAGGGCCATCGAGTTGAAGCTGGAGTACTTTGACTTTGAGGGCACCGTGCTCAAACTCAACCCCAACTGCTTCGTGGCCATCACCATGAACCCGGGCTATGCTGGACGCTCAGAGCTCCCAGACAACCTCAAGGTACAGAGGAGGATGCACTCTTTATCCTATGCAATAGATTGATTTTTTAAATATCCATGTTGATTCAACAGTACTTCACCCCTATTCATCCACAACAGGTGTTGTTCAGAACTGTGGCCATGATGGTGCCTAACTACGCCCTGATAGCAGAGATCTCCCTGTACTCCTATGGCTTCCTGAACGCCAAGCCCCTGTCAGTAAAGATTGTGATGACCTACAGACTCTGCTCAGAGCAGCTTTCCTCCCAGTTCCACTACGACTACGGCATGAGGGCCGTCAAAGCTGTACTGGTGGCCGCAGGGAACCTCAAACTCAAGTTCCCAGACGAGAATGAGGACATACTGGTGTGTCTAGAAAAGTTGGCTTACATTGATATGTTATTATGTATAAATGGTATATATATATATATATATATATATATATATATATATATATATATATATATATATATATATATATATATTTATAAACTGGGTGGTTGGAGCCCTGAATGCTGATTGGCTGACAGCCGTGGTTTATCAGACTGTATACCACGGGTATGAGAAACATTTATTTTTACTGCTCTAATTACGTTGCTAACCAGTTTATAATAGCAATAAGGCACCTCGGGGGTTTGTGGTATATGGCCTATATACCACGGCTAAGGGCTGTGTCCAGGCACTCCGCAAAGCGTCGTGCATAAGATCAGCCCTTAGCCGTGGTATATTGGCCATATACCACACCCTCTCGTGCCTTATTGCTTAAATATAGATTTTTTTTAACGGAGTAGATCAGCTTTAATATTGCAGATAGATTGTAGATTCCATCAATGTAATTGTCTGCATCACTTCCAATCCCCCATATATTATTTTGGTAAATATATTTATATATATACATACATACACATACCCACATATATATAAACATACATATACAAATGCATACATAAACATACACATATATATATATATATACATGGTATAGTTAAAAAAATAAGGGCTATGTAAGGGACATTACGTTGAATGTTCTATGTTTTCGGCACTACCAGCTCCTGAGGTCCATCAAGGATGTGAATGAGCCCAAGTTTCTCTCTCATGACATCCCACTTTTCAATGGAATCACCAGTGACCTGTTCCCCGGTATCTCTCTCCCTGTGGCAGACTATCAGGTTGGAATTTTCCTTGCTTGTTTTTATGTACTCTGTGTTGATAGAAGATGTTGATACTGTATGTGCATTGCATATTTAAATGTCTGCCATCTGTCATGTGTTTCCCAGCTGTTTCTGACTTGTGCTGAGGAGTGCTGTAAGAACCACAATGTTCAGCCAGCTGAGGTCTTCAAGGAGAAGATCATACAGACCTATGAGATGATGATAGTCCGTCATGGGTACACTTTTTCTTTCTGAACTGAAACTCAATCTATGTTGCATCTCATAGGTATTTGTATTTATTATGGATCCCCATTAGCTGCTGCCAAGTCAGCGTGTGTTATCATGTGTGTGTATGCAGGTGTCTTTGCCTATGTTTGTGTTGTTTCACAGTCCTTGCTATTCCATAAGGTGTATTTTTATCAGTTTTTTAAATCAAATTTTACTGCTCGCATGAGTTACTTGATGTGGAATAGAGTTCCATGTAGTCATGGCTCTATGTAGCCTCCCATAGTCTGTTCTGGACTTGGAGACTGTGAAGAGACCTCTGGTGGCATGTCTTGTGGAGTATGTATGGGTGTCTGAGCTGTGTGCCAGTAGTTCAAACAGACAGCTCGGTGCATTTAACATGTCAATGCCTCTCACAAATAAATCAAATCAAATCAAATCAAATTTTATTAGTCACATACACATGGTTAGCAGATGTTAATGCGAGTGTAGCGAAATGCTTGTGCTTCTAGTTCCGACAATGCAGTAATAACCAACAAGTAATCTAACCTAACAATTCCACAACTACTACCTTATACACACACACAAGTGTAAAGGGATAAAGAATATGTACATAAAGATATATGAATGAGTGGTGGTACAGAACGGCATGGCAAGATGCAGTAGATGGTATAGAGTACGGTATATACATATGAGATGAGTACTGTAGGGTATGTAAACATAAAGTGGCATAGTTTAAAGTGGCTAGTGGTACATGTATTACATAAAGATGGCAAGATGCAGTAGATGATATAGAGTACAGTATATACATATGAGATGGGTAATGTAGGGTATGTAAACATTATATTAAGTGGCATTGTTTAAAGTGGCTAGTGGTACATTTTTACATAATTTCCATCAATTCCCATTTTTAAAGTGGCTGGAGTTGAGTCAGTATGTTGGCAGCGGCCGCTAAATGTTAGTGGTGGCTGTTTAACAGTCTGATGGCCTTGAGATAGAAGCTGTTTTTCAGTCTCTCGGTCCCTGCTTTGATGCACCTGTACTGACCTCGCCTTCTGGATGATAGCGGGGTGAACAGGCAGTGGCTTGGGTGGTTGTTGTCCTTGATGATCTTTATGGCCTTCCTGTGACATCGGGTGGTGTAGGTGTCCTGGAGGGCAGGTAGTTTGCCCCCGGTGATGCGTTCTGCAGACCTCACTATCCTCTGGAGAGCCTTACGGTTGTGGGCGGAGCAGTTGCCGTACCAGGCGGTGATACAGCCCGACAGGATGCTCTCGATTGTGCATCTGTAGAAGTTTGTGAGTGCTTTTGGTGACAAGCCGAATTTCTTCAGCCTCCTGAGGTTGAAGAGGCGCTGCTGCGCCTTCTTCACAACGCTGTCTGTGTGGGTGGACCAATTCAGTTTGTCCGTGATGTGTACACCGAGGAACTTAAAACTTTCCACCTTCTCCACTACTGACCCGTCGATGTGGATAGGGGGGTGCTCCCTCTGCTGTTTCCTGAAGTCCACAATCATCTCCTTTGTTTTGTTGACGTTGAGTGTGAGGTTATTTTCCTGACACCACACTCCGATGGCCCTCACCTCCTCCCTGTAGGCCGTCTCGTCGTTGTTGGTAATCAAGCCTACCACTGTAGTGTCATCCGCAAACTTGATGATTGAGTTGGAGGCGTGCATGGCCACGCAGTCGTGGGTGAACAGGGAGTACAGGAGAGGGCTCAGAACGCACCCTTGTGGGGCCCCAGTGTTGAGGATCAGCGGGGTGGAGATGTTGTTACCTACCCTCACCACCTGGGGGCGGCCCGTCAGGAAGTCCAGGACCCAGTTGCACAGGGCGGGGTCGAGACCCAGGGTCTCGAGCTTGATGACGAGTTTGGAGGGTACTATGGTGTTAAATGCTGAGCTGTAATCGATGAACAGCATTCTCACATGGGTATTCCTCTTGTCCAGATGGGTTAGGGCAGTGTGCAGTGTGGTTGCGATTGCGTCGTCTGTGGACCTATTGTGTCGGTAAGCAAATTGGAGTGGGTCTAGGGTGTCCGGTAGGGTGGAGGTGATATGGTCCTTGACTAGTCTCTCAAAGCACTTCATGATGACGGAAGTGAGTGCTACGGGGCGGTAGTCGTTTAGCTCAGTTACCTTAGCTTTCTTGGGAACAGGAACAATGGTGGCCCTCTTGAAGCATGTACAATACAAGTAGTGATGAAGTTAATATCTCCTCAACTTTGAGCCAGGAGAGATTAACATGCATATTATTAATGTTAGCTCTCTGCGACAAAACTAGGGCCTGTAGGACCTGCCTTGTTGATAGTGCTGTTAAGAAGGCAGAGTAGCGCTTTATTATGCACAGACTTCTCCCTATCTTAGCTACTGTTGTATCAATATGTTTTGACCATGACGGTTTACAATCCAGGGTTACTCCAAGCTGTTTAGTTACCTCAACTTGCTCAATTGCCACATTATTCATTACAAGATTTTGTTGAGGTTTAGGGTTTAGTGAATTATTTGTCCCAAATACAATGCATTTAGTTTTTGAAATATTTAGGACTACCTTATTCCTTGCCACCCATTCTGAAACTAACTGCAGCTCATTGTTATGTGTTGCAGTCATTTCAGTCGCTATAGTAACTGACATGTATAGTGTTGAGTCATCCGCATACATAGACACACTGGCTTTACTCACGCCAGTGGCATGTCGTTAGTAAAGATTTTAAAAAGTAAGGGGCCTTGACAGCTGTCCTGGGGAATTCCTGATTCTACCTGGATTATGTTGGAGAGGCTTCCATTAAAGAGCACCCTCTGTGTTCTGTTAGATAGGTAACTCTTTATCCACAATATAGCAGGGGGTGTAAAGCCATAACACATACATTTTTCCAGCAGCAGACTATGATCGATAATGTCAAAAGCTGCACTGAAGTCTAACAAAACAGCCCCCACAATCTTTTTATCGTCAATTTCTCTCAGCCAATCATCAGTCATTTGTGTAAGTGCTGTGCTTGTTGAATGTCCTTCCCTATAAGCATGCTGAAAGTCTGTTGTCAATTTGTTTACTGTAAAATAGCATTGTTTCTGGTCAAACAAAATGTTTTTAAAAAGTTTACTAAGGGTTTGTAAGAGGGGACTTTACTATTCTTAGGTAGTGGAATGACTTTAGCTTCCCTCCAGACCTGAGGGCACACACTTTTTAGTAGGCTTAAATTAAAGATATGGCAGACTCTGGTGGCTTGTCATTTTTCACCTCTTCCACCCTCACTTTATGTAATTCTACATCATAATGCTTGTCTTTCATAATTTGGTCAATATACTTTTTATTTTTATTTAACCTTATTTAACTAGGCAAGTTAGTTAAGAACAAATTCTTATTTACAATGGCAGATTAGGGCCAAACCCCTAACCTGGACGACACTGGGCCAATTGTGCGCCGCCCTATGGGACTCCCAATCACGGCTGGTTGTGATACAGCCTGGAATCGAACCAGAGTCTGTAGTGATGCCTCTAGCACTGAGATGCAGTGCCTTAGACCGCTGCGCCACTCGGGATGTGCAGTGTCAGCTTTTGTTGCTGGCATGCCTAAGTTTGATAATCTTGCCAATGAAAAAATCATTAAAGCAGTTGGTAATATCAGTGGGTTTTGTGATGAATGAGCCATCTGATTCAATGAATGATGGAGCTGAGTTTGCCTTTTTTCCCAAAATTTCATTTAAGGTGCTCTAAAGCTATAATTCTTTGTCATTTATCTTTGTTTCATGGTGTCGTTTCTTCTTCTTTTTCAGTATAGTCACATGCTTTCTCAATTTGCAGTATGTGTGCCAATCGGTTGTGCAGCCAGACTTTTTTGCCATACCTTTTGTCTCATCCCTCTCAACCATACAATTTTTCAATTCCTCATCAATCCACAGGGATTTAACCATTTTTACAGTGATTTTCTTAATGTGTGCATACTTATTAGTAACTGGGAGAAACAATTTCATAAATGTGTCAAGTGCAGCGTCTGGTTGCTCCTCATTACATCCCACGACCAACAAATATTCTTTACATCAACAACATAGGAATCACTGCAAAACTTATTGTATGACCTCTTATACACTATATTAGGCCCAGCCTTTGGAACTTTTGTTTTCCTAGATATGGCTACTATATTGTGATCACTACATCCTATAGATTTGGATACTGCTTTAAAGCAAGTTTCTGCAGCATTAGTAAAGATGTGATCAATACATGTTGATGATTTCATTCCTGTGCTGTTTGTAACTACCCTGCTAGGTTGACTGATAACATGAACTAGGTTGCAGGCACTAGTTACAGTTTAAAGCTTTCTCTTGAGTGGGCAGGCTGATGAAACCCAGTCGATATTTAAATCACCCAGAAAATATACCTCTCTGTTGATATCACATACATTATCAAGCATTTCACACGTTATCCAGATACTGGCTGTTAGCACTTGGTGGTCTATAGCAGCTTCCCACCAGAATGGGCTTTAGGTGAGGCAAAGGAAACTGTATCCATATTACATCAACAGTATTTAACATGAGATCCTCTCTAAGCTTTACAGGAATGCGGTTCTGAATATAAACAGCCACACATCCACCTTTGGCATTTCTGTATTTTATGTAGATCTTATAACCATGTATTGCTACCACTATCAAATGTATTATCTAAGTGAGTTTCAGAGATTGTCTGAATATAAATGTAATCTGTTACTAGCAAATTATTGATTTCATGAACCTTGTTTCTTAAGCTACATATGTTTATGTGGGCTATTTTTAGCACTTTTCTGAAATACTTTATTGTTTTTATTGCTTTACTGGGAAGCTTAGCAGAGGTTGACATGCTCATGTTATTTATGTTAGTGCAGGGTGAGCTGCACACAGTGGACTTCCTACTAGGGCACACTGACTCAGTGCTAACAGTATCAATAGGCTACTGATTACTGCATACACTATCTGTGTGATCAGCAGAGGCATTCAGGGCAGTTAGAGGGACATAAATTAGGTTACTTACAGTATGTCTACCAACTCCCCTTGTATAATGTACATTTGCTGAAGCATTATGACAACTCAGCGACACAATGGTAGGGATTAACTGAGCTGGGCTTGGGTCATTGAGAAGTCATTGTCTCAACGCAGAATTATAATGCTGTGAAAGGATCCAAATGATTTGGGTGGATCCCGTCGTCCTTATAAAACAAGCTTTGTTTTCAGAAGGTATCAAAATTGTCAATAATTGTTACACCCACAGAGCTACGATAGTCTCGTAGCCAGTTATGGAGGGCTAAAAGTCTGCTGAACTGTTCAATGCCACAATTTAGGAAGGGCAGGGGGCCAGATATTATGGGGTGTTTGTTGGTGTCAAGTAGTGACATCCTCCTGATTCACTGTCATTTTAAAGAACTGACATGGCTTCACCGGTACCTACATGTTCAAATCCCATTTTATTTGTCGCATGCTTCGTAAACAGCAGGTGTAGACTAACAGTGAAATGCTTACTTACGGGTCCTTTTCCAACAATGCAAAGTTTAAGATATATATATAATAAATACATGTTAAATGATCGATGATGATCATATTGTTTTGAATAATTTTTGCATTGCCCCTACTGGTGTGTATCTCAGATTTATGCTGGTTGGAGAGCCGTTTGCTGGTAAGACCAAAGTCCTCCACGTCCTGGCCGACACCCTGACCCTGATGAACGACAGGGGTTACAATGAGGAGGAGAGGGTCCTCTACCGTACGGTCAACCCCAAGGCCATCACCATGGGACAGCTTTTTGGAGAGTTTGACCCAGTCTCCCACGAGGTGGGGCTCAACCCTGGAATATTCATATTCCTCTCACATCATTACAATTATATATTCAGACTATCTTTCAATATCAATACTGTTATTTTTATTTCTTTACACCAATGGTTTTGCTGTTTTGAATTGTGTCTTACATTGTGTTTGAGTTTTTTCTTTTCTCTCTCCCTGTCTCTGTTGGTGTTGCTCAGTGGGCAGATGGGATTGTGGCCAACACGTTTCGTGAGTTTGCGTCGTCGGAGACCCCGGACCGTAAGTGGGTGGTGTTCGACGGGCCTATAGACACACTGTGGATTGAGAGCATGAACACTGTGCTCGACGACAACAAGAAGGCAAGAATATGAGTCCACAACAAATATCATCCAATATAATGACTTAATGACATACCAGGAGGATGCATAAAGCAACTGTAACTACTTGCTGTATGCTTCCTTCTCTCCCACAGCTGTGCTTGATGAGTGGAGAGATCATCCAGATGTCCAATCAGATGAGTCTAATCTTTGAAGCCATGGACCTGTCTCAGGCCTCTGTAAGTCAACAAGCCATCAACACACTTGCAGGTACAGGTAGACTTCTTATTTTGTCCAACAACAGTATGTTTCACGAATCGGTAATCTGTATATCTATCCCTCCCCTCCCCAGCCGGCGACAGTGAGCAGGTGTGGTATGATCTACATGGAGCCCTCTCAGCTGGGCTGGGAACCCCTGGTGACCTCCTGGATCAACACCCTGCCAGAGCCCCTGCAGGCTCCAGACAACACAGGCCTGCTCATGGAGCTCTTCCACTGGCTCCTGCCACCCTCCCTCAGGATGCTACGCAAACAATGCAGGGTGGGTGGACCTCAAGCTTTAAGTCCAGAAGCATCAATTGGAGTTTGATCCTGTATATCGGCTATTGCCCTGCACCACAGTATATATATATATTTATGGTTTACAAGCTCTATAACATGTCTGATTGCTTTCATATGTTCTAGGAGGTTGTCACCACCAGCAACAGCAACACAGTGGTGTCCCTGACTCGGCTATTTGAAATGCTGCTCACCCAACCTTTGAAGGAGGACACGGGTAACAAAAATATACGGACGTGGGTCATGGTAAGAGATTAAACAAAGTACTGCTGTGCGTGGCTATACTGAATTGAAATGACAGAAATCAACATACTCAGCTCAACTCCATCTCTTTTTCTGTGGCAGGCAGCCTTTGCCTTCTCCCTGGTGTGGTCGGTGGGGGGCAGCTGTGATACGGACAGCAGGAAGAGGTTTGATGAGTACCTCAGAGACATCATCTTAGGGAAGGCAGACAACCACCCCATCCCCGCTTCCGTGTCCAAATGGGAATGTCCCCACGATGAGAAGGGTCTGGTCTACGACTATTACTACGAGGTCTGTAACATTCCACTGGTCAATAAGGCTTCTGCCGTGTAAAACAGTATTTTTCAGGTTCTATGAAAATACATATATATTTTTTTCACAGTTTAAAGGGAAAGGTCGCTGGGTGCACTGGACTGACTCGATCAAGAACATCAATCTGGGGGACAAGAACACCAAAGTGCAGGATATCATCGTCCCCACCATAGACACGGTCCGATACACCTACCTCATGGACCTCTGCATCGACTATGGAGTGTAAGCGTGCGTCAACACACCCAGACTAATGGGGATGTAATTTGTGTTTACGCACTTGCATTGTGGTTTCAAAGATCATAATATTCAGTTGATGTGTTATATTGTAAAACAGCCACTGATCATATGTCTGTCTCTGTGAAGGCCGTTGCTGTTTGTGGGGCCCACTGGGACGGGGAAGTCTGTGTACGTGAAGGAGAAACTCATGAACAACCTGGACAAGGACCGCTACCTGCCTTTCTTCATCAACTTCTCAGCACGCACCAGCGCTAACCAGAGCCAGGTGAACAATGAAGAGCTACAGATGCGCTATCTTAATTTGACCCTGTTTCTCGCAGCAGGACAATAATCCTGCAGCAACAGGCAATGTGAATGATTATGTGGATTATAATTCATGGAGTACATTTTTTTTTTTGTAGGGTTTGATAAATTTTTTGTTAGGGCAAATCAAGTCTGACATTTTTTAAAGTGGAAATTACAAACTTTAAAAGCCTTTTTAAACATTGAATACACTACAATTTCCCTTTCCTGCCTAGCAGGAACATTGTCTGCGACACAACAGAGTGATCAAATTAAGATAGCAGATCTGTATGAAACAGGATCTCTGTCATACAGTATGTTGATCACGTCTGATCACTGGATACTCAATTCATTTCACAGAAAATCAAAAAAAATTGTCCATTAAAATAACATCAAATTGATCAGAAATACAGTGTAGACATTGTTAATGTTGTAAATAACTATTGTAGCTGGAAACGACAGATTTTTTCATGGAATATCTACATAGGCGTACAGAGGCCCATTATCAGCAACCATCATTCCTGTGTTCCAATGGCACGTTGTGTTAGCTAATCCAAGTTTATCAATTATCATAAAAGGCTAATTGATCATTAGAAAACCCTTTTGCAATTATGTTAGCACAGCTGAAAACTGTTGTGCTAATTAAAGACGCAATAAAACTAGCCTTCTTGAGACTAGTTGAGTATCTGGAGCATCAGCATTTGTGGGTTCGATTACAGGCTCAAAATGGCCAGAAACAAATAACTTTCTTTTGAAACTCGTCAGTCTATTCTTGTTCTGAGAAATGAAGGCTATTCCATGCAAGAAATTGCCAAGAAACTGAAGATCTTGTACAACGCTGTGTACTACTCCCTTCACAGAACAGCGCAAACTGGCTCTAACCAGAATAGAAAGAGGAGTGGGAGGCCCCGGTGCACAACTGAGCAAGAGGACAAGTACATTAGAGTGTCTAGTTTGAGAAACAGACGCCTCACGAGTCCTCAACTGGTAGCTTCATTAAATAGTACCCGCAAAACACCAGTCTCAACATCAACAGTGAAGAGGTGACTCTGGGATGCTGGCCTTCTTTAGACCGGTGGAAATGTGTCCTTTGGTCTGGAGTCCAAATTGGAGATTTTTGGTTCTAACCACCGTGTCTTTGTGAGACGCGGTGCGGGTGAACGGATGATCTCCGCATGTGTATTTCCCACCGTAAAGCATGGAGGAGGAGGTGTGATGGTGTGAGGGTGCTTTGCTGGTGACACTGTCTGTGATGTATTTAGAATTCAAGGCACACGTAACCAGCATGGCTACAACTGCATTCTGCATTCTAAAACTTTTGACCGGTAGTGTGTGAATATACAGTGCCAGTCAAAGGTTTGGACACACCTACTCATTCAACTTTTTTTCTTTATTTTTTACTATTTTCTACATTGTAGAATAATAGTGAAGACATCAAAATTATGAAATAACACATAAGGAATCATTTAGTAACAAAAAAAGTGTTAAACAAATGAAAATATATGTTATATTTGAGATTCTTCAAATAGCCACCCTTTACCTTGATGACAGTTTGGCACACTCTTGGCATTCTAAAAGTTAAGTATTTTGTCCTACATTAATGTGGATGCTATCATGATTACAGATAATCCAGAATGAATCGTGAATAATGATAAGTGACAACTTTACAGACGCACATATCATACCCCCAGGACATGCTAACCTCTCACTATTACAATAATGGGAAGTTACCATTTTGGAGGGGGTATGATATTTGTGCGTCTAACCTTCTCACTCATTATTATTCACAATTTATTCAAGATTATCTGTAATCATGGTCGCATCCACATTAATGTAGAAGCATTTACAAACATATTCTACTCGTATTTACAGGAAAAGTGACTCCAAAATAACACAATACATTATTTACCATTAATTTCTACTGGACAAAAAAGTATCTGAACCACAACCAAAACAAACAGCAAATGCATCCAACAAATTTGTAGAGTCACAAGCTTAATCTAGTCACTGCGTGCTATGAATATGAGACCACATACGTAACTTTTTACTACTTTAATACGTATATCAGTGAATTTGGCCCAATGCTTCTGATTCACCCGATATGGATGAAAATACCCTCAAATTAAAGCTGACAGTCTGCAATTTAACCTCATAGTCATTATGTCATTTCAAATCCCCAAAATAATCATATGTGGCACTGTCCCAATACTTTTGGAGCTCACTGTTTATACAGTATATTCTTCCACTGTTTGTAGAACATCATCATGTCCAGGCTGGACAAGAGGAGGAAGGGGGTGTTTGGCCCCCCCATGGGGAAGAAGTGTGTCATATTTGTGGATGACATGAACATGCCTGCCCTGGAGCAGTTTGGGGCACAGCCTCCCGTGGAACTCCTACGCCAATACTTTGACCATGGCAACTGGTTAGAGACTACTACATTACAATGCCATCATATCTTGCTTTAGGCTATAATGATCAGTGACATACCTGGAACTTATCATGTCTTTATAGTTTACTTTCACTGTCTTCCCAGGTATGACCTGAAGGACACCACTAAGATCACCCTGGTGGACCTGCAGCTGATCTCAGCTATGGGGCCTCCTGGTGGCGGGAGGAACGCGGTGACGCCGCGCTTCCTGCGGCACTTCAACATCACCAGCATCAACGCCTTCAGTGACGACACCATGGTGCGCATCTTCTCCAACGTGGTGGCCTTCTACCTCCGCAACAACGAGTTCCCGCCAGACTACTTCACCGTGGGCAACCAGATAGTGGCCGCCACTATGGAGGTGAGAAGGTTCAGGAGATTACATTGGTAGTTATTTTATTTCCACAAGCATAAAACCCACTAGATTTAATCATATACGAGAGTAAAAAGGTGTGATTGTTGACTCTTTTTAAACCATGTAAAATCAAGTTATTTCACTTTCCGTTTCTCTTCTTGCCTAATGCTTCGCCCACGTCTCTCAAAAGGTCTACAAGAAGGCCATGGACAACCTGCTCCCCACGCCAGCGAAGTCCCACTACACGTTCAACCTGCGCGATTTTAGCCGCGTGGTGCAGGGTTGCCTTCTCCTCAAGAAGGAATCCCTGGAGAACAAACGCACCATGATCCGCCTCTTTGTCCATGAGGTGTTCCGCGTATACTACGACCGTCTGGTGGATGACCAAGACCGCGCCTGGCTCTACCTCCTAATGAACGACATCGTCAGGGACCACTTCAAGGAGAACTTTGAGCAGGTGTTTGACCACCTGAAGGCTACAAGCAACAAGGCAGTAAGTACAGGAGATGTTGTTTTTGATGGTAGTTTGTTTACTGTTGTTTAGTTGTGGTGATGAGGTTCCTGTGTTCCCTGTCACTAGCCGCGTGAGGAGGACATGCGTAACCTGCTGTTTGGGGACTACATGAACCCTGACCTGGAGGACAATGATCGTCTGTACTCTGAGGTGCCCTCCATGGAGAGCTTCGGCCAGGTGGTGGAGCTCTGTCTGGATGAGTACAACCAGACACACAAGAACCGCATGAACCTTGTCATCTTTCGGTAAAGTTCTTTAACGTCAAGTTCCAGGGTTTGGGTTTTTATAAGCAGCACAGAATGAGAGGTTAGCTACAATCACTGGAAAACTGAGTATGACTCTGTTTTTGTCCATTTGCGTTTAGCTACGTGCTGGAGCACCTGTCTCGTATCAGCCGTGTGCTGAAGCAGCCAGGGGGCAATGCCCTGCTGGTGGGGGTGGGGGGCAGTGGGCGCCAATCCATCACCCGCCTTGCCACCTCCATGGCCAAGATGACCCTGTTCCAGCCAGAGATCTCCAAGAGCTACGGCCTGAACGAGTGGAGGGACGACCTCAAGGTGAGACTTTAGACCATTAACATAGAGATTATTCCAGGCCAGGTTGGACTGGAATGGCAACAGTCTACAGATAATTGAAGAGTTGTCACTAGAGGACTTGGGCTGGTATATTTGTTGTGTGTGTTCCATATCATTTTTCTGATTGTTTGCTTTTTCCTGTGCTGCAGCTCCTGCTGAAGAGTGCAGGGGTGAAGGGTCAGAAGACGGTATTTCTGCTAACTGACTCTCAGATCAAGGAGGAGGCCTTCCTGGAGGATGTGGACAGTGTCCTGAACACAGGAGAGGTGCCCAACCTGTTCGCCACGGACGAGAAGGCGGAAATCATGGAGGTAGGTTTTCATAGACCAGTCAGATGGATAATAGGCTTTGGCTTATTAGAGTTAGGCTATGGTTGAGGTTGGAGTTGCTGGGGTTACTGCCCTTTTTTTATATCATCACATTATCTAAGCAGAAGCATTCACAGTGAGTGTTGTGAGTGAGAGGAATAATCATAGCAACCTCGGCCTGCTCCCTCTCTCTCCCCAGGCGGTGCGGCCTATCGCCCAGGCTGGCAATAAGAGTGTGGAGTTCAGCCCCCTGGCCCTGTTTGCCTACTTTGTGTCACGCTGCAGGGAAAACTTGCACATCATAGTGGCCTTCAGTCCTATAGGAGAGGCCTTCCGCAACCGTTTACGCCAGTTCCCCTCCCTCATCAACTGCTGCACCATCGACTGGTTCCAGGTACAGAGGCAGTACAAAACCTATTGAATCTGATGGCTTACACTGTATACTAATGAAGTAATATCAACAATCTTTTGCTTATCAACTTCCCTCACCTCCTCTCTGAACTGCATCTCCCAGCCTTGGCCAGAGGAGGCGCTGGAGCGCGTGGCCAACAAGTTCCTGGAGTCGTTGGAGATGAGTGAGCATGAGAGACAGGAGGTCATGCCCATCTGCAAGACCTTCCACACCTCCGCCATCCAGCTCTCTCACAAGTACATTTAACTCTTCCTTTCAATCTAATTTAACACAGATATCAGATATTCTCTTCTCATGCTACAGAAGTTATTGATGACAAAAGAAACACAGCAATTCCATTTGAATGACTTTATCAAAACAGACTAAAATGAAGGACAGATGTATTACATATTTATCGCACGATAGCTGAGGATGTTGTTGTTCCCAGGTTCCTTTCGGAGCTGGGTCGCCATAACTACGTGACACCCACCTCCTACCTGGAGTTGATCGCTGCGTTCCGTCAGCTGCTCACCCAGAAGAGAGACATGGTCATGAAGGCCAAGAAGAGGTACACCAACGGCCTGGACAAACTGGCCTTCGCTGAGTCTCAGGTACATCAAACCGATTGTTTTTATCTTGCTACAACATGAATGTAGGGATCTATGTGGATTGTGTGTGTCATGGTTTGTTGCCTCATTATGTACTGTGACTTGAGACCTAAGGCAACTTGAATCAAGTGTTCTTGAACCTTTGATGTGTGTGCGTTCACCCCTTTGCATTACACTGTGCTCAGCCTTAGCTCTGTCCCTCATGAGTATGATCTGTTGTGTAGGTGAGTGAGATGAAGAAGGAGCTGGTGGACTTGCAGCCTAAACTGGAGCAGGCCAAGATAGACAACACCAAGATGATGAAGGTGTTAGAGGTAGAGTCAGTGCAGGTGGAGGCCAAGAGTAAGGTGGTGCGTGTGGACGAGGAGGCTGCCACTCTGAAGGCCAATGAGGCCCAGGCCCTGAAGAACGAGTGTGAGAGCGACCTGGCAGAGGCCATACCTGCCCTGGAGATGGCCCTCTCAGCCCTGGACACCCTGAAGGTAGGGAAGGGAAAGGGGGATACCTTGTCAGTTGCACAACTGATTGCATTGTGTCTTCTGCATTTAACCCAACCCCTCTGAATCAGAGAGGTGCGGGGGGGGGGGGGGGGGGGGGCTGTCTTAATCGACATCAGCATCATCGGCGTCCGGGGAGCAGTTGTTGTTGGGGGTTAAGTGCCTTGCTCAAGGGCAGAACGGCAGATTTTTCCAACTTGCCTGCTCAGGATTTGAACCAGTGACCTTTCAGTTACTGGTCCAACGCTCTTGGGATTCTGATCAAACAGAGATCAGCCTGCCCTGCACAGGGGATTACCAAAGGGGATTGAAAGGAGACTTGCACAAAGCAAACAGACAAAGTATGATCTTATCTGATCTCTCTTCCCTCTCAGCCCTCTGACGTGACCATCGTGAAGTCGATGAAGAGCCCTCCGTCGGGGGTAAAGCTGGTGATGGCGGCCGTGTGTGTGATGAAGGAGCTGAAACCCGATAAAATTGTTGATCCTGCTGGGACTGGACAGAAGGTCAGGAACTGCTCTACCTCTTTTTTCATTTATTAAATCAAATGTGTTTGCTTATATGTTTAATTATGTTTTCTTACCACTTGAACAGATTCTTGACTACTGGGGTCCGAGCAAAAAGCTTCTTGGAGACATGAATTTCCTACGAGACCTGAAAGAGTACGACAAGGACAACATCCCTGTGAGTCCCTGTGAAATTGCATTTAAACTGAAGTGTCAATGTAAATCTATATACTTTTTAATTGACTCTCTTCTCTTTTCCCGGCTAGGTCCCTGTGATGCAAAAGATCCGCAGTGAGTACATGACTAATCCTGACTTTGATCCCACCAAAGTGGCCAAGGCCTCCTCTGCCGCCGAGGGCCTGTGCAAGTGGGTCACTGCCATGGAGATCTACGACAGAGTGGCCAAGGTAGTGGCCCCTAAGAAAGCCGGCCTGGCCGAGGCTCAGCTGTCTCTGGCCACCACCATGTCTCTGCTGAACCAGAAGAGAGCTGAGTTGAAGGAGGTGGAGGACCGTCTGGCCCTGCTGCAGAAGACCTTTGAGGAGAAGACTGAGGAGAAGGCCCAACTGGAGTTCCAGGTGGACTTGTGTGCCCGCAAACTGGAGAGAGCCGAGAAACTCATCGGAGGCCTAGGAGGAGAGAAGACCAGGTGCTCTGGATGATGGAGATTATTAAATAAATTGATTGTTTCAAATGGTTTGTGTAGGCCATTAGTACCTGAGGTCTTTGCTATGTCCTGAGGGACTGTGTGTGCTTTCCCTCTACAGGTGGTCCAAAGCAGCAGATGACCTTCAGAACACCTATGATAACCTGACCGGTGACGTGCTCATCTCAGCTGGCGTCATCGCCTACCTTGGAGCCTTCACTGCTGCCTTCAGACAGAACTGTGCCAAGATATGGACCAAGCTCTGCAAGGTACAGGCACATACAGCAGCACCTCAGCTCAACACCAATTCATTGTCACCAATCTTAATCTTGTTATTTATTCCTACCCTCCAGTCTAAGAACATTCCGTCATCAGATGATTTCTCCCTGAGTAAGACCCTGGGAGACCCCATAAAGATCCGGGCGTGGAACATCTCAGGCCTGCCCACCGACAGCTTCTCCATAGACAACGGGGTCATTGTCAGCAACTCCCGCCGGTGGCCCCTGATGATAGACCCCCAGGGCCAGGCCAACAAGTGGGTGAAGAACTCTGAGAAGGACAACAACCTGAGCGTGATCAAGCTGACGGACGGAGACTACATGAGAACCCTGGAGAACTGCATCCAGTTCGGGACCCCTCTGCTGCTGGAGAACGTAGGGGAGGAGCTGGACCCTTCGCTGGAGCCCCTGCTGCTCAAACAGACTTTTAAACAAGGTACCGAACAGGACGGCACGCTCTGATGAACATCATATCATGTGCAAGGATTTATCGTTACATACTGGTGTCATTTGATTACAGACTATTTGTTTGTGTCATCCAGGGGGCATGGACTGTATCCGGCTGGGGGAGAGTGTAATCGAGTACTCATGTGACTTCCGGTTCTACATCACAACTAAGCTGCGGAACCCCCACTACCTTCCGGAGCTGGCCACCAAGGTGTCTCTGCTCAACTTCATGATCACCCCTGAGGGCCTTGAGGACCAGCTGCTGGGCATTGTGGTCGCCAAGGAGAGGTGTGTGTTGCAACACACGCTACACTACTCGCTATGCTGTGCAGATCTATCGTTATTTATAGTGGATCATTTTCCAGTAATGAACTTATAACATAAACTCTTAACCTGTCTACCAGATACAGCACAGACTGCACAAAAAGCATTGATCTGTTTATGACCAATCGTACTGTGACTGTATATGATGAAGATATAAATCTAGACGACTAACCCCTGACCTCATCATGTCTCTCTCTGCAGGCCGGAGTTGGAGGAGGAGCGGAACGCCCTGATTCTGCAGTCTGCATCCAATAAGAAGGTCCTGAAGGAGATCGAGGACAAGATCCTGGAGACACTGTCGTCGTCCGAGGGGAACATCCTGGAGGATGAGAGCGCCATCCAGGTCCTCGACTCGGCCAAGATCATGTCCAACGAGATCTCCAAGAAACAGCAGGTCTGGACCACACTGGAAGAACAGTCAAAATGTGTTGAAAGCCAATTAGAATGAGGTAGAAGTCTAACTTCTACCCCATCTCCCAACCCACAGATTGCTGAGAAGACAGAGGTCAAGATAGCAGAGTCTAGGGAGGGCTACAGAGCCATCGCCAAGCACTCCTCCATCCTGTTCTTCAGCATCGCTGACCTGGCCAACATAGACCCCATGTACCAGTACTCCCTCAGCTGGTTTGTCAACCTCTACATCAACTCCATACAGGACAGGTGAGAAACATGCTCCTACACAGATAACAAGGGTTTAGACCTCATGAGTCACTGGTTAATGAATATGATGTACAGTTAGACCGAAGCTCCTTTGTGTCCTAGGTAACACATGGCATCTGTGTTTCAGTAACAAGTCCAAGATCCTGGAGAAAAGGCTGAGGTACCTCATCGACCACTTCACCTTCAACCTGTACTGTAACGTGTGTCGCTCCCTGTTTGAGAAGGACAAACTGCTCTTCTCATTCCTACTCTGCTCCAACCTCCTCCTGTAAGTCCATACCACACACTGAGGACCAGTACTAGGTCAAACATTTAAAATGGATTTTTGTGAAATGAGTGGTCATTTATTTATTAAAATAAAATTGTCTTTAAGCATGCTATTTAAGATAAGGTGGGATAAACGTGATTGTTTGTGTCTGACAAGTGTCTGTTTTTTGGGAGGGGGGTTTCTCAGAGCGAAGAAGGAAATAGAATATGGTGACTTTATGTTCCTGCTGACTGGAGGGGTGGGTCTGCAGAACAACGTCCCCAACCCAGACCCCCACTGGCTGCAGGACAAAAGCTGGGACGAGATCTGCCGGGCCAGCCACCTGCCCAACCTCCAGGGACTCAAGTATGACATAGACAAACTGCTGAGCTTGCCTCTTTTTGGTTTGGGGGATTAGAGATTTATTCAGTGTTTTGTTTCTGCTAATACTCAAATATGGAATATGTCGTCCTTCTCTGTGATTCTCATAGGGAGAGCTTCATCAAGATCCCAGATAAATTCTTGGTCATCTATGATAGCAAAGAGCCCTATAACACCAATCTGCCTAAGCCCTGGTGTGACTGCCTCAATGACCTGCAGAAGATGATCATTTACCGCTGTCTCAGGCCAGACAAGGTTAGAGAGAGAAATAAGCCAATCCCTATTTACTTTTGCTGTCCACTTAAAGTCAATGCGAAGAGGACACTCGAAAATCAATACAGAGGATGCTGAATGTAGATATAGGTGTGTGTGTGCGGACATATCATATGTTTGCATGTATGCTTACTGTTGTATGCTACTCCTTATGTTTCCAGATTGTGCCGGCCATCACAAACTATGTGACTGACAAACTTGGGAAGAAGTTTGTGGAGCCGCCTCCCTTTGACCTGAGTAAGAGCTACACAGACTCCAACTCCACCACCCCTCTGGTGTTTGTGCTATCTCCTGGAGCCGACCCCATGGCCAGTAAGTAGTACCCGACTGATCTCATACACATACCTCAAACCTGCTACTGCTTTTGTTTGATATGGAAAATGGCTCCGCCCCACCCCACCCCTCTCTTCCAGGCTTGCTGAAGTTTGCCAACGACAAGAGCATGGGTGGCACCAAGTTCCAGTCCATCTCCCTGGGCCAGGGCCAGGGCCCCATCGCTGCCAAGATGATCCGCTCGGCCATGAAGGAGGGCACCTGGGTGTGCCTGCAGAACTGCCACTTGGCCGTCTCCTGGATGTCCACCCTGGAGAAGATCTGTGAGGACTTTAGCCCAGAGACCTGCCACCCAGAATTCCGACTGTGGCTCACCAGCTACCCCTCGCCCAAGGTAGGGTACAACACTGCATCCAGCCTGGTCAACCAGTATACAATAGGATGACCGGCATCCATGATGTTGATTCATAACCCTCTTCCCTGTGTCAGTTCCCAGTGACCATCCTGCAGAATGGGGTGAAGATGACCAACGAGCCACCCACAGGTCTCAGGCTCAACCTGCTGCAGTCTTACCTGTCAGACCCCGTCTCAGACCAGGACTTCTTCAACGCCTGCACGGACAAAGAACTGGTGAGTGGTGACATGGTTCACACACACACAGACACACACACACATAGTCCTCTGTAGCTCAGTTGGTAGAGTAATGCCAGGATAGTGTTCTTGCAATGCCAGGATAGTGTTTTTGATTCCCGGGGCCACCTATACATAGCAAATATTATTATTATTATTTATTTTATTACACACACACCCACACACACACACACACACAAACGCTGCGCTGATTGTTCCTCTGGTTGTTTCTAGGTGTGGGAGAAGCTGCTGTATGGCGTTTGCTTCTTCCACGCTCTGGTACAGGAGAGGAAGAAGTTTGGTCCTCTGGGCTGGAACATCCCCTATGGGTTCAACGAGTCTGATCTGCGCATCAGTATCAGACAACTACAGGTAGTAATACACATCAACTCAGGGCTGGAGTATTTGAGAGAGATTGTCATTTTTAAAAGACTGTGGTCTTAATGTGGTTGTTGAATATAAATATATGTGATTGCAGATTGTGTGGTTCCCCTCTCTCACCCTGTTGTTTGTGTTCCTCCTCCTCCAGCTGTTTGTGAGGGAGTACGATCAGGTGCCGATGGAGGCCATCACCTACCTGACAGGGGAGTGTAACTACGGGGGCCGTGTGACTGACGATTGGGACAGGAGGCTCCTGATGACCATCCTGGCTGACTTCTACAACAAGAACATCATCGAGAACCCCCGCTACACCTTCTCCCCCAGCGGAAAGTATTACGCCCCGCCAAAGTCCAACTACGAGGACTACATCGAGTTCATACGGGTGAGCAGGAGTTAGACAGGGAAGGAATGAGACATTAATTCATCAGGTGTAGAGCTGTGTGTTGTCAGCATAGCTATCAGAATCAATACCATTCTGTCTGATAACATTACCATGTTCAAAGTGAAGAGAATTGGACCCAGAATGGAACCTTGCAGGATGCCGCATGGCTCACATTCATGCGTTCCATCATGTTTTCCATCTTGTGTTGATGTCTTCAGAACCTTCCGTTCCTCCAGCACCCGGAAGTGTTTGGGATGCATGAGAACGTGGACATCTCCAAGGACCTGCAGCAGACCAAGCAGCTGTTTGACTCCCTGCTCCTCACCCAGGGAGGAGGGGCCAAAGGAGGAGCCAGCTCCGGGGGAGACAACACCCTCTTCGACATAGCCAATGACATCCTCACCAAGGTAAAGCCAAACCAGTCCTTGTACAGCTGAAATGTACTGCCTTTTCCCCCGATATATTTGTCATCCGAATAAATGATTTTAAGTTTGTTTCAAGTTTTATTAGTCGTATGAACGGGATACGCATGGTACACATCGTCCAACGAAATGCTTATTTTAGGTTCCTTCTTGACAATGCAACAACAATAAAAAATAATAAAATAAAAGAATACAAACATAAAGTAAATGGCTCAGTAGAATAGAATAAACATTTTAGCAGAAGTATAATACAGGAAGGCACAATTTATATCCCAATATTTACATGTGTATTGGTGAAGGGGAGGGGGCAGTGTATAAATTGAGCAGTATAACAAGAGTCTTGTAGCAGCAGTTGTGATGTGTGTGTGTGTGTGTGTGTGTGTGTGTGTGTGTGTGTGTGTGTGTGTGTGTGTGTGTGTGTGTGTGTGTGTGTGTGTGTGTGTGTGTGTGTGTGTGTGTGTGTGTGTGTGTGTGTAGCATGAATGTACTGTATATGTGTGGGTGTGTGCATGAGTGAGTGTATGTGTGCTAAGGTACTGAGAATCAGAGCAGGTGGTCAGTTAAGTCACTTGTCTGTTTCTTGTAGCTTCCAGCTAACTTTGACATCGAGGCTGCTCTGTTGAAGTACCCTGTTCTGTATGAAGAGAGCATGAACACTGTACTGGTGCAGGAGATGGAGCGCTACAACACGTATGTCATCTCATCACACACCCAAAAAAACACACCTCAGAAAAACAACTCAATTCTGATGTAGATCTTAATGTAAATTACCAAAACCCACAATAGGATCATATCACTGTCTTGTCTTCCAGGTTGGCAGTTACGATCCGTGTGAGCCTGCAGAACCTGCTGAAGGCCATCAAGGGCCTGGTGGTGATGGATGCTGAGCTGGAGGCCCTGTCAGGCAGCCTGATGGTGGGCAAGCTGCCAGAGAAGTGGGCTAAACGCTCCTACCCCAGCCTCAAACCCCTGGGCAGCTACATCACAGACTTCCTTGCCAAGCTCAAGTTCCTGCAGGTCAGTCGATTAGCCTCAGTATTGTTTTTAAATCGATCATCGGCATGTATTTCGTTTTCTCATGAAGAGGAAACAGTTCGGTTTTGTTTACTAATGTGTTCTTTGCCCCCTGCAGGACTGGTATGAGAGCAACAAGCCCCATGTCTTCTGGCTGTCTGGGTTCTTCTTCACCCAGGCCTTCCTGACCGGGGCCATGCAGAACTACGCCAGGAAATACTCCATCCCCATCGACCTGCTCTGCTTCCACTTCCAGGTCACGCAAACAGCTGAATTAGAAGAGACTTTGGTTTTTTGAGGCATTGTTGTAAACAAGTTATTACTTAAAAAGGCCCCTCTTCCTCTTGTTTGTCTGTTTTGATTAGTCTTCCTTCCCTCTCATTGGGAACAGGTTCTTCCCATCGACACCTCAAACTCCTCTCCTGAGGACGGGGTCTACATCCACGGTCTGTTTCTGGACGGCGCTCGCTGGGACAAGAATAGGTAGAAGACTCTCTCAAACAAGGCTATTCTTTAAATGATACCAGAGAGTGCAGTGAACTGAGACTGATCTCTCCCACTCACAGTGGAGTCCTGGCTGAGCAGCATCCCAAGGTTCTTTTTGATACAGTCCCCATCATCTGGATCAAACCAAGTAAGTTTGTCTCTCATTCTCTATGCACTTCTCTTCCTCTTTGACTCCCCTCTGTTATTCTCTCTCTCTCTCTCTCTCTCTCTGACTTCCCTCTGTTATATTCTCTCTCTCTCCCTCACTCTCTCTCTCCAGCGGAGAAGAAAGGCAGTGACCTTCCCCAGACCCTGTATGTGTGTCCTCTGTATAAGACCAGCGAGAGGAAGGGCACCCTGTCCACCACAGGCCACTCTACCAACTTTGTCATCACCATGATGCTGCCCACCAGCAAACGCCCTCAGCACTGGATCAAGAGAGGCGTGGCCATGCTCTGCCAGTTGGATGACTGAGGACACTGAGGAGTAGGGAAGGACGCGCTATTTAACTTTATGTCATTACACCGAGACTTCGCTCCCTGGTGGATTCTCTATTCACTTTAATCATATAAAAAATACTTTGATGTAACTTGTGTGGCTGTTGGTTTTGTTTAGGTCTGTTGAGTACACACAACACCTGATTAGGACCATAGCAGACCTACAGTATGTGATACCTGCCTATGGCCACTGGGGGGTGTGTGTGTGCGTGTGCGTATGTGTGTGGGCGTGCGTGCATGTGTGTGTTTGTGTCAATCAGTTGAGCTGTGGGTAGAGTTGCAGTGTGCTCAGTGGGTCAGAGCCAGGTGCAGGGTGGGAAGGTCCCGTGATCAGATATAAATAGCTGGGGAGATATACATAGACATGCTTTGGAAGCTTAGTGTGATTAACCCACTGAAGATTGTGAGGCCATCGGAGAAACAGCCTGTTGACTGAAGGTAAACAGAAAACAAAAGACATAATCCTCTGGGAGGTTTAAGGATGGAATGGTGTGGTGCCTGAATGCCATTGTTCATCTGAAATGGTGTGATATGGTGCCATGTAATTGTTGAACTTGGAGTGGCCATTGCATGCTCAACTTACAGTAAGTGGCTTGATAACTGTTGAATAATAGCTTTTTTAATTCTAAAGGTTTTATCCACAGTTCCCTATAAAGGCTGATGTAGTTTTCAATGTGCAATACCCAACACTACAGCCACACATATAATGCACCAACCCATGCCTTGTTTAGCCTTTATTATACTATACTGTCATCATCAAAGTCACGCCACTGCAGAGAACTGGGGCAGCTATTTCAAGCAGAACACAACCATTAAGCATGTAAATATACTGTAATGTATCAATGTATTATCTTGTTTTCTATGTATGTGAAATGATAGTCAGCACAAACTCACAAAAATGACAGTGTACAACATGGCTGCAATGCTCTCCAGTTTTACTGTTGTCTATGAAATGTCTGCCGGGGTCCTGTTGGTATTTGAGGCTGCTGGCTGGTCATGTGTATGGTCCCTGCCCTGGTAGGTAACATGTTGCCCCTTTAAAATACCAGTAGTTGAACAGAGAATGAGAATGAAGGTTCTTAACATAATGTCTCCCCAGCTCAAGTTAGTAGTTTCCTGGTGAGTTGACCCTTCCTGGAGTGACAGATGAACTCAGAGACAGAGGCAGGATATGTTTTTGACCAACCAGAAGAGGACAAGGTCACACAGTACATGATTGAACAGAGCCTTCTGAAATACAACAAGCACAAAGGCTCACTCCCTAAGTAAGACCTCTCAAATGGCAAAATATCTGCTGCTTTATTCTGTGTATACCACATGGGTTAGCTGTGGAATATCCAAGTGATTCCGTGTTTATACATATATTTCACCCAGTGATCCTGCAGGC
The DNA here is from genome assembly GCF_045679555.1 of Salvelinus alpinus. NCBI lineage: Eukaryota > Metazoa > Chordata > Actinopteri > Salmoniformes > Salmonidae > Salvelinus > Salvelinus alpinus. The sequence goes on along the minus strand of NC_092102.1, from coordinate 37,127,146 downwards.
CCTGAAGGTGATCCTGATGAGATCTTTACAGTGATAAAGGAAGGTGAGCATGGCTTTTTCCTTATCTTAACTCCTTAATGACTTCTGCTATGTGTGATCATCTCTTTTCCGGTCTCATAGATTGTCTGGCCCCTATATGGTGTGTGTGGAGTTGAGACAGAGGTGGAATAAGATGGAGGGATATGACAGCACTGCCATAGAGGTTACAGCTAGTCTATTGACTTTGGCACTGTTCCAGTGCAGGATACTGGAGGGCCCAGCGATGAATAACAGTTCTGGTCTTCGGATGCATCTCAATAGTCTAAATATAATTCCTTTACTTGCCTCATCTCATTTCAGAAAGTGAAAATGTCTTTCACCTGTCCAGTTCTCACACATCAGTTCAACCGAATGAAAAGGACAGGAGAGGTAGCCATGTCAGACTATTGAGATTTACCCCGTACCTGTCTTCCTGTTCTGTTAGGTAATGAGGAGGCCCTAATAAGGTTAGCTGAGCAACCAGGAGCCATGTCCAGAGTAGACGACAGAGGATGGATCCCGTTACATGAGGCCGCAGTGCAGGAGAAGAAAAGTATACTGGAGATCGTCTTCTCAGGTACTGGTTTAGAGACATATCTCAAGGGACTTTCCTGGTCAAATCTAGATAGTAATATACAGGTCCATGTGTCCAGCTTCCCCCCAGGGTGCAGAGCAGTGCCGGACTCTGAAAGGAGAGACACCTCTCTTCCTGGCTGTAGTGTGCGGCCTGAGGGAAAACGCTACGTTCCTGCTTCAGAATGGATGCTGTCCAGACCTCCAGAACGATGACGAGGAATCTCCACTCGTGGCAGGTATTCAAAATATATCTTAGATGTCCGTAGATTTTTGTTTATGGAGCACAACTTTAACCTTCTTCCATTCTTCCTGCTCTGTCACCTATTTCCTACAGCTATAGTAAATGACCAATATGATTGTGCCTCGCTCCTGCTTCGCTGCAATGCCAAGGTGGACCAAACAGGAGATCTGGAGCGGACTGCCCTCCATGAGGCATCCCTCCTGGGTCTGGACAATTTTGTTAACCTGCTACTGCAGTCCGGAGCCAACCCAAACGCAAGGGATGTTGACAAGCTGACCCCACTGGCACTGGCTGCAGAGACAGGGCACCTTAACGTAGTGGAGGTCCTGCTACAGAAAGGTGTGTGTGTCTGTGTGTGTGTGTGTCTGGACCATATGGAGTGATTAACTTTCTGTCTCTCCTCTCTCTCTATCCTTTTCTCTCGCTCTCTCTATCACTCTGTCAGGAGCCAGCGTGCAGTCTCAGACAGAGGGCTCTGTGCTGTTTGAGGCGGTTGCATCAGGTAATCCTGACATCATCTCTCTGCTGCTGGACTATGGGGCAGACCCCGACATGCCCAACCACAGTGGGCACCTACCCATCCACCGTGCTGCATACCACGGGCATCTGTTGTGAGTGGAGAAAGATCTTTACTTTATATACCCCTTTTATATTTATTTATTTATTTTTCTGCTGTTAGGAGGTACAGATATTGAAAGGTCTTCTCCTCTCTCTCCTCAGGGTGTTGGAACGGTTGATCTCAGCAACAAATATGGAGGCAGTGAAGAAGAGTGGTATGAGTCCCCTTCACTCTGCTGCTGCTGGGGGACACACCCAGTGCCTGGAGGTCCTTCTCAATGCAGGCTACGACCCCAACTTCATGCTGCACCCACGCGTGCGCAATAAATACGATGACGAACGCAGGTCGGCTCTTTACTTTGCTGTATCGAACAACGATGTCCAGTCCACCCGTCTGTTGCTGGAGGCTGAGGCCATGGTCAACCAGGACCCTGTCAACTGTCTACAAGTGGCTCTGCGGCTGGGCAACTATGAGCTTATAAACACTCTGCTGAGGTAGGAATCAAACTCAAGTCAAATCAAACTTTATAAAATTAAGTGCATTTCAAAATCTCAATATACTTTACAGTAAAATATGTTATGTGAGTGAGAGGAATTAGCCTGTAGTATGTATTTTTGATTACTGTGTACTGTTAATGTAGGCCTAATGGATTTTGTTGGTCTTGTCAATCAATCAGGTACGGTGCTAACGCCAGCTACTATTCTCGTGTCAAAACAACACACTTCCCATCAGCACTGCAGTATGCGCTGAAAGATGAGGTCATGCTGAGGATGCTTCTCAACCATGGATACGATGTACAGCGCTGCTTTGACTGTCCCTATGGAGACAGTTCCCATGACTACGCACCCTGGACGACCTCGGTCACCAAAGACATGGTGGTTAGACAACTAGTGCTAAGGAGGAAAACAAACATTATGTGGTCATTGTAAATGTGGTTATTACAAACTCTATCTCTGTCTCTTTTTTTCTGTCTGTCTGTAGTTCTGTGAGGTGATAACAGTCAAGTGGCTGAAACACATCTCGGCACAGGTAGTGCGCATCATGCTGGACTACACAGACCACGTCACCCTCTGTGTCAAACTCAAGGAATGCCTGAAGACACAGAAACAGTGGCCTGAGATATGCCATATCCAAGGTACTATAACGGAACTGCACTGCACAGATTCCTTTTCACAATAATTATTATGTAATTACCATTTGACCAAATTTCTAAGTAAATTCCAGGTAAATAAAACATGACCCTAATGCCCCCTCAGAGAATGTGCGCAGCCTGAAGCACCTGTGTCGGCTGCGTATCCGGGACTGCCTGAGCCGTCTGCGTCTGCGATCCCCAGCCTTCATCAGCTTCATGCCTCTCCCCACCAGGCTTAAGGACTACCTCCGATACAGAGAGTATGACATCTACAGCAGGGGCAGCCCTGATTGATCATAACATAATGGCACTCTCTAAGAAAGTTCCAGTTCCTTATCAGTTTGTCTGGACCTTGTTTACTTTTGTAAGTGTGTGTCTCTTTAGTTCCTACTCGAGGATCAACAACAAGCAATATTCTCTCCCTTTTTTCCTACTCTGAATGCATGTTATGTCATAGGCAGCACAATGTGTGTTGCTCCTAGGTTGAGCATTGTGGGTCACTGAACCAACTGGGATAAGCCTGTTAGGTTAAAATGATATTTTTGTATAATTATTGAATTTGTAAGGAATTACACGTTTAGTGTAATGTCCTATTTTTATCTGTGATCTATAATAATTGTATTTTGTCATTAAACATTTGAACAGAAGTCTTAGAACTGGGTTCAGAAACCTTATTCTATTTTCATCTACTAACATTGAAATCCATGTCACCTGTTGTGCACACATCATATGCCATCATTGGAGAAGGCATAAAAATGAGAGGAAATAAGATTTCTTTCCTATAGCAGACTTTCATTTGTCAGATGTCATTCTGGATGCATGGTCTCAATTAAATAGGCCAGCCAAAACGCAATAAGCATTTCCCAGTCATACCACCAGTCTGTATATCAAATGTCAGACTGAAAGTGGATAGGGCATGGTGTTATTGGGCCTATACTATTTATGGATATTACTCTGATTCAAACAAATGCCTTTTTATGTCAATAAGTTATGTGTCACAGACGGTATAAAATCATAACTTTAGAGACAGAAACGGTTTAATTTGACACATTTTTGTTAAGATTTCTGTAGTAGGCCAGGCCTTAGTGGAAAACCCCCGAGGTAGACAGACAGACACTAGTTCAGCCAGCTGCTGTCTCAAACACTGAGGTATAATAACGGTCTCAAAGGAAGTTATTCGACTCAAGGGCCTGTAGGAGGCGCGGCTTTGCTTGAATGTAAACAGATTGACGCCAGCGCTTTGCTGTGGTGGAGAAGAAGGCATACGTCATATTCACAATGGCGGAGGCAGGGTGAGGAGTAGAGTGTCAGTTAAGTGGCGCAGTAACCAACTACATTGCCCGCGAAAGACGCTAACGGTGCCCGAAAAATGGCCTTGAACCCTGAAGTGGAGAGAAAAACTGACATAGAGTGTCTGAAGACCGGTGAGCTCGACTTGGAGAGCTGCGATAGCAAGACAAATTCGTTGTCAGCCGCCATCTCGGCCACATCCAACCAAAATGGCGATCAGACTGGATGTGAAGACGGTGTAATGCCCGAACAAGAAGCCTCTGAGCGGCGGAGGAGCGGGCAGACTACCGCGAGAAGCTCTGATAATTCACCTTTACCCGGCCAGAGACAGGCTGAAGAGTTGCCAAGGAGAAATTTTCAGATCCCGAGGAAGATCAAGGAACGGAAAGGTTGTGCCCTTTCTCTAGTACTAGCTAGCTATTTCCAACAGAGGCTGCCCTGTGTTTCATAATTCAAGTGCTGCATGTTGCAAACCCGCGTTCCCTACGGTCAGAATTTAGATTAGCTATTGACATGGATTAATGTGATCCATCTTCAGAGGATAGTTAACGTTATTTTATTGCGTACAAATAAACTATTGCCTTGGTAAAGGTAAAATCGGTTCCCGTACTCATCTCGGTCAGCATTGCAGGTAAGTTTCGGCCCAGGCGCGAGAAGAGAAGCACGTGAAGAGATGCTGTCCATCAAGCCTCCATATTACTTGGGTCTACATGGAGGCTTGTGGAGAGTGAAATTAGTTTTGATGATGGTATTCAGCTGAGGATTTTGAAAGCTTGTGGAAAATTAACATAGTGTTAAAGTCCCTTGAGTTGTACACACCACACCCATCTTCTAGGATCTAGGCCTAGACTGGTTACCATGGCCCTTCCATGAAGCTCCAGAGATAGTCAGTCATCATCCCATATCTTAATTGATTTGATACAGATTATAGTAAACAACAAGTCCAGACCCCAGTTGGAGTATTTTGGGGTAGAATACATGTAACTAGCTATACAGTGAGACCATTGGGCAGTCATCCAGGAATAGCCAGACTGGGAGAAGCTGCCAAGAACTGTTTTAGTATTAGTTAGGCTAGTTCATTCTTTAGAATGTTTGCTGTGCTGGTCTTGGCTCTTACATAAGATTTGCTTGGATTGTCATCAGAAAGAGCATCCATTCTATACCAATGGTGCCCACTATATTCACAGGTTGGTGTGTTTGGTTTTCATAATTGGGGAGATGCCGAATTATGATGCACAGCCTGCATGCAAAATACAATCCATCATACAAGTTTCTATCATGGGCATAGCTACATCAAGTTTAGTTTGATAATATTGTCTCTAGATTCTGACCTTTGGCTTGATGGATATGTGTCATGCATTCTGACTAAATAGTATATCTACCCATTTTCAGACTGCATGTGCTAGTTTTTTAGATGTTCCCGTTCCTTAGTGTGATGTCACTGCATTTGGAAAATAGACTGGTGGATGAGACTTGGTTGGACATATTGCATCATCATAATTTAGCCCAAAGTACACAGAGAACTTTGCCCCTTTTATCTTGAAATAAACTGACCAGATACCCATCATGTAGCCTATTGAGTTCTTTACATTAACAGTGCATACAAATAAACAATGTAATCCAGTCCCTGTTCTATGGCTTTGTTTACACAGGCAGACAATTCTGAGAATTTTTCCTCTAATTGTTCTTTTGATACCAGATCTTTTCACATCAGATATTTTTTTAGAGCTGATCTGACTGGTCAAAAGACCAATTAGTGAGCGGGGAATTGGGCTGCCTGTGTGAACGCAGTCCAATTTGTGCCAATCACATCCCTGAATGATACTAATCCTCTGTTTCTCTCCCTCTCTTGTCCTCTCTTGTCATCCCTGCTCCTCGGTAGGCCTGTACCAGTTTCTGGCCCCTGACTCCCGGGAATTTGAGGGCCTTGTGAAGATCCTCTCCTCCTTCTACCTGGATGCATCGTCCAGAGGGACATTCTCCTACTGCAAGGCCAGGCTCATTCACAATGAGCTGCTGGAGAAAGAGGTAGCATCACCAAGCTTAACCACATTATTATCATACTCTCAGCTTTTAAAGATTTTTCTTTTTTTAGAGACCATTCCCCCCCCCATCATATTTAACACAAACCAACCACATGGTACACCAAACTATACAGAAGCCCATGCCACAACAAAGAAGATTAAAAAAACAATAAGACAGGCCATCAGCTGATCAGTCTGCCTCAGGCTGTTGTCAACAGCATGGCCCAGAGGTCTGTTATAAGAATTCTCATTTGCTATCACTTTAGTCAAATCTCCACTTCCTAATGTTCAAAGAAAATAAAACGCATACCCACTGCTGATATTCTCCCCAGACTGGCACAAAACACTAGTTGATAGTTTTGCATGACCAACAACAAATACACACTCCATACCTCACTGAAATTGACCCACCCTTTATATTGTTGTGCTTGCATTGTTTCTCATGATGCCATATTTTCTCCTGTTTGTGTGTGTGCCAGTTCATTGAGAAGAGGAGGGAGCTGAAGCAGGAGGGACGTACAGACCCAGAGCTGGTGGAGTCCTACTGCTTCCTGTTCCCAGACAAGTCCAAGGTGAGCCTAAGGGCCTGCCTGCCTCACCAGGGGGTGTGGTATAGTGCCGTGATCTAGTACTCTGATCTAATGTTTCTGCTACAGTCTGGATCTTTACAATTGGATTATGCATTCGGCCTACAATTTGAGTTTGGCTGCTGGGCTCCTGGTTGTCATTTGAAAACCAGTTTTCTTTTATTTGTTGTTGATATGATGACGTGATGTTCTTTTTCCAGCTCCCGTTGATATGTGAGAAGGGTCTGTCTGTGGGACACTCCAGGATCACTACACTAGGAAATCCTGCTATGGGTGAGTGTGTGTGTGTACTTACTATTGAATGTCATGTATGATATTGTTTTTAGGGAGAGTTTGCAAATGTCCAGAAGGAAGGCTTTTCTCCGTAATGCACTTGTCTAACTGTTCTAGATGTTGGGGGTATGTCAGTTAGACATGGGGATGTCACCATACCTTATTTTTCCATGGCAAAAAGGAAAACACAAAGCAGACTAAACTCGTTGGTCCTTTAAAAACCTTCTATATGTAACATATTGTGTGCTAAACGTTATTCTGGATGTCAACATGCGGCTGTTTTTGCTACCAAAATTAGGACTGTTTTCCTCAGGAAATGTAGTCCACTTAATGTTTTGTTTCCTTTCCATGATACCTCTGAGTTTCGCTTTACTGGTATTGTGACAACCCTGTTAGAAATGGATCTGCTTTTGAACGTTAAGGTTTAATTGACTCTGTAATAGAGGATAATCTGTATGCCTCATTACTGTAAGAGTAGCTTTATCCACTGCCAGACAGCTTAGAATGTCTACCAGATACCATTACATAAGAAGATGCCTAATACATGGCCTAGCAACAGCTGAGTATGGTGGAAATGTTTATCACAATCCCTCAAACCTCAGTCATAAACTATAAACCCACACATAGCTATTTCGTTTTTTGTTAGTCAAAAGTTAAAGTTGTCTATGCATGGTTTTTGCCTCCTTAGTTTGTTCTTGACTTGCCTTGCCTTTTTTTGTTTTGTCATTTCAGGTGTTTATCTGTCCAAATTCTCTGATTTGCTTCAAATGAACCCTTTTGAAGCAGGCACTTGTGGAGACATTGTCATATTTAAAGTCATGAGGGTAAATGCATCTATCACACTCAGTATGGACCAAATTTAAACAATATATATATATATATATTACGAACACCTAGAATGTTGTTGCTTACTTTTCAACAGCCTAGCATTGAGTGCAACACCAGTTTCTATAATATTTGACCCAGTGAGTGTGTTTGTCCCTTCAGGGCCGGCTGAAGAGCATCTTTGAGAACATGCCTAAGAGTGTCCTGGACCCCACACCCAAGTTTGACTGTCACATCTCCAAGAACGCCACGCGGGTCACCTCATTGCTCTCGTACAGAGCCTTTGAACTCACGCAGCAATACTTCTATGAGTTTGCTTTTGATGAGATCAAGCCTCGGCCCAGGCATGTGTGTCCCTACGCCGTGGTGTCTTTCCAGTACAAAGGCAAGGAGTCTGCTGCTGCACCTATGGCTGCACACAGGTTCAACAGCACTGTCTGTGAAGGAGGAAGCAAAGGTACACTCCTGTTTGTGCTTCTTCACCTTATCTTTCTGCTTTAGTCTATTTGTACGGACATTTGTATTAAAAATAGAGGCGAAAGTATTTGTAGAATTTAGTTTGATAGCTACCTTGGAAGTTTGGCATACTGTGCCCTCTTTTGACCTGTGACTGTTGACTGGGGCCATTGTTCATATTGCAATTGTGAAGTGTTTTGAATGCACTTTAAATAATTATTGATTTGCCTGTCAGGGAGGAGTAGCTACACTGTGTGGAGTGGGCCGCTGGTGAACAAGGGACAGGAGTTGTGCCAGGTGTCTCTACGCTCCTCTACACGCCACTTCCTCCCTTTCAAACTGTGAGTACCTCTTTATTGTCTATACCTAAAACACATGTATTTGTTGTCCATACCTAAAACGCTTGTATTTGTTGTCCATACCTGAAACAAATGTATTTGTTATCAAATGTTATTGGTCACATATGTTATTGCGGATGTAGCAAAGTGCCTTGTGTTTCTAGCTCCAACAGTAGTAATATCTAACAATACACACATCTAAAAGTAAAAGAATAGAATTAAGTATAATATAAATATTAGGGTGAGCCATGTCGGAGTGTCATAGACTAAAATACAGTAGAATAGAATACAGTATATAAATATGAGATGAGTAAAGCAAAAATATGTAAACATTATTAAAGTGAATAGTTTTCCATTATTAAAGTGGCCAGTGATTTCAAGTCTATGTAGATAGGGTAGCAGCCTCTAAGGTGCAGGGTTACGTAACAGGGTGGAAGCCGCCTAGTGATGGCTATTTAACAGTTAGATGGCCTTGTGATAGAAACTGTTTTTCAGTCTTGGTCCCAGTTTGATGCACCTGTACTGACCCGGTCTTCTGGATGATAGCGGGGTGAGCAAGCTGTGGCTTGGGTGGTTATGGTCCTTGATGATCTATTTGGCTTTCCTGTGACATCGGATGCTATAGGGGTCCTGGAGGGCAGGTAGTTTGTCCCCGGTGATGCATTGGGCAGACCGCACCACCCTCTGGAGAGCCCTGCAGTTGCGGGCTGTGCAGTTGCCGTACCAGGCGGTGATACAACCTGACAGGATGCTCTACATTGTGCGTCTGTAAAAGTTAGTGGGTTTTAGGTGCCACGCCAAATTTCTTCAGTTCCCCGAGGTTGAAGAGGCGCTGTTGCGCTGCCTTCACCACAGTGTCTGTGTGGGTGGACCATTTCAGTTTGTCAGGGATATGTACGCCAAGGAATTAAAACCTACCTAAAACACGTATTTGTTGTCCATACCAAAAACATGGATATCAGTAGTAATTCATAGTTAATAAGTATGTTATGAGTACTGTAATAAGTTGATTGACTGGTGTGTGTGTGTGTGTGCCCTTTGTAGAACGGAGAAGTTGGAGATGAGTATGGGGATGCAGCTGGACCAGGTGAAGAGGAAGATCCCCTCTGTTCTGTTCTCCTGGGACACCTACAGCAGAACCCGAGAAGGTCCGAACCGCTCTACTCCTCTCCTCCTCTATTCTACTCTACTTCTGCTCTCCTCTATTCTCCTCCTTCTAATCCTCTCCTGTACTCCTCTCCTTCTAATCCTCTCCTCTATTCTCCTCTCCTTCTAATCCTCTCCTCTATTCTCCTCTCCTTCTAATCCTCTCCTCTATTCTCCTCTCCTTCTAATCCTCTCCTCTATTCTCCTCTCCTTCTAATCCTCTCCTCTATCCTCCTTCTAATCCTCTCCTCTATTCTCCTCTCCTTCTAATCCTCTCCTCTATTCTCCTCTCCTTCTAATCCTCTACTCTCCTGTACTCCTCTCCTTCTAATCCTCTACTCTCCTGTACTCCTCTCCTTCTAATCCTCTACTCTCCTGTACTCCTCTCCTTCTAATCCTCTACTCTCCTGTACTCCTCTCCTTCTAATCCTCTACTCTCCTGTACTCCTCTCCTTCTAATCCTCTACTCTCCTGTACTCTCCTGTACTCCTCTCCTTCTAATCCTCTACTCTCCTGTACTCCTCTCCTTCTAATCCTCTACTCTCCTGTACTCCTCTCCTTCTAATCCTCTACTCTCCTGTACTCCTCTCCTTCGAATCCTCTACTCTCCTGTACTCCTCTCCTTCTAATCCTCTACTCTCCTGTACTCCTCTCCTTCTAATCCTCTACTCCTCCTGTACTCCTCTCCTTCTAATCCTCTACTCCTCCTGTACTCCTCTCCTTCTAATCCTCTACTCTCCTGTACTCCTCTCCTTCTAATCCTCTACTCCTCCTGTACTCCTCTCCTTCTAATCCTCTACTCCTCCTGTACTCCTCTCCTTCTAATCCTCTACTCCTCCTCTCTCTCCTGTACTCCTCTACTCCTCCTCTACTCTCCTGTACTCCTCTCCTTCTAATCCTCTACTCTCCTGTACTCCTCTCCTTCTAATCCTCTACTCCTCCTCTACTCTCCTGTACTCCTCCTTCTAATCCTCTACTCTCCTCCTCCTTCTAATCCTCTACTATCCTCCTTTACTCATTCTGTTTTCCTCTATTCTCCTCCTCTCCAGCCTTAGTTCTAGTCTGGTTAATCTATACTCTGACCAAGACAACAGTCCATAGATGCTATAGAATAACATGACAAAACTTAACAGTCCCTCCAAGATTTCGCAGTGTTTATGTGTGACGCTTGCTTTTACTGTGTCAATTCTGACATTTTGAATGGCAATTTGCAATAATTTTGTCCAATTTGTCACATGCGCTGCTGAGGAAAAAAGCTTGTTGACCTGTTCTTTGATTGAGCCATTTTATGTGCTAAAAGTACAGTGATTGCTTAAAATTGCGAACCCTCTTTTTCTAGTGAGGCAAATGGACAGTTATATGCGGTAATGTTGCGACGATTTGAGTTTTATGCGGTGATTGGTCAGATTTGCAAGCCCTCGCATAATATTGCGATTGCTAAATCTTGGAGGGACTAACTTACTCTGACAAACAACAATGTAGGACCTATCACCCGGAATCACTGTGTGGTTGTTTTTTAAACTTAGGAGTGGAACTTGTTCTGACCGAGTTGTGTGTGTTTCAGTGCTGAAGTGTGGGATCTACTGCAGCCTGTTTGAGGTGGTGGATGGGAAGGGTAAAGCGACCAGCAGCACTCTCTCAGGACTCATACATAAACTGGAGAGAGAGCGGATGGTGAGTCACTCCCTGACAGTTCCTCTGCAGGATGTTTTAATGAACAGTGTTTAATGATTACACACCAACACTAGACGGGGTAGGGAGGGGATGTATCGTGGATCATTATATTACACACCCAGGCTTTCACATGGGTTGTCATTACTTTGGTCCCCCATAATGTTTGATATGTAGGTCAGCTAACTGGTCAGTTCCCTAGAAATGGGCATGTCTTGAAGACTGGTTGTCATTTGGTTTCCATATTTGTTTAAAGGTAGAGCTAATGCCAATCAGGGAATTCCCATGCCATATATGAAATTAATTGTCCCTGTTTTAAGTGTGAATTTCTGTTGTTGCACAGCTGCACTGTATGAAAAGTGTTTGTTTAGATGTATTAAATGTTAACGTCTCCTCCTCCTGTGTAGGTGCTAGTGAAGCCTTTGGTTGATAAAGGCTTTCTCTTCCTCTTGTCATCTACTCAGATGTTCAATCCCAACGGTACGTCCTCTGTCTCTCCTTATCTCAGGTCTCTGACTCTTTCCATTGATCTGACATGTTGTTCTTTGTGTGGGTTAATACTGAGGGAGTTGTTTTGTGTATTCTAGAACGTCGGGGGAGGGTTGAGAAGAGCCTGCAAGCACTATTTGTCTTTCAGGAGTCCAGGGGAGTCACCAAGTTCAGTAAGTATTCTAAAATGTCCTTCCTCAAACCACAGTTACATATTGAATGTCAGGAACAGCCTTTATGAGCAGTATATATACACGTATGTCTGCCTCCCCCATTGACCATGTCCCTGCCTCCCCCAGCGCCCAGACTGTCAGAGCAGGAGCCCCTGTCAGCTGAGCCCCTGCCCCCCCTCCTGGCCTCCATGGACCCCTTCATTCCAGCCCTGCACTACGCCTTGCTCAAGATGCGCTCCACCCCCGATAACAAGCACCTCAGCACCGTGGTGGAGCGCCAGGCCCTAGACTACCTGACCAGGAGGGACAGCGGCCGGGCCTTCCTCCTCCCAGAGTACCAACAGAACCTGGACGAGAGGGGCAACGTGCACCCCGCGCCCCGCCCAAAATCCAACATGGAGGGCCTGCTGCGTTCCTACCTCCACGGCCTCTCCTCGGCCTACGTCCTTCCCATTGTCAAGGCCAGGGACATGATGGACAGGATCAACCAGCCCCCGCCTGCACCAGCTCCAACTGTCCCGGACTACAGCCCTGTGTCAGACTGGGGGGGGTCAGGAGGGTCAGACAGACCAGAGAGGGTGGAGAGGCAACCTCTAGAGAGACCAGAGAGCAGCAGGAGGAGAGGGGGGCCGTCCCAGACCCATTCTAACGGGGCCGCAGCAGGGACAGGGGCTCCGCCCCAGAGGTCCAGGTTGGCCCAGAGTGAGTACGATAAGGACAAGATGAAAGAGTTGCTGAAGCTGATCCAGCTGCATAAGGCCCTGGTGAAGGAGCCAGGAGGGAAGGAGAGGGCCGAGGGGGGTGACGAGGGGGCCTGGGAGGGCCCCCACGGCCTGAAGAGGAAACTAGAGGAGGACGAATCAGGGGCCATGTCTAAATATCTACGAGGAGCCCACTTCAGCAATGGAGAGCCCAGTAGAGGTGAGACTGGTTTCTGTGTGGGAGAGGTGTGAGTCTGTGGGAAAGACTGGAAGAATAAGGGAAAGAAAAGTGGGAGGGAGACAGTTTGGTAGGGAGTAGTGTGGACTGAGCAAGTTAACTTTAATGTTTCAACATTTGTACGCCAACCACAGAGAATATTGCCATTTTAAAACTAGGCCTTTTTCATAAATAATATCCTTACAGTGTGTGTTTAAAAAAAATCCTACCTTTTATAAGCCTGATAAGCAAGGCTACACTTAGCCCCACTGTCTCTGTCCTCCCAGTAGCCCAGGGGGAGGAGGTAGAGAACTACAACCTGGCAGCAGTAATGGAGAGCATGGGGATCTATGACACTGACCTGAGGGACAGGGGAAACACTTCCCAGGCCTCCTCAGCCAACGAGACACAGCGCCTGCTCAAGATCCTGCTCTCCACCCTCAACAAGGCCATGGTTCAAGGCGCTGCCGCGGCCCCCGCTGACCTGCCTGACCACGTGGAGCCCTCCACGGAGAACCCCCTGACTGGAGCTCCGGTTGAAGGGCGAGTGGAGCAGGCCCGACAGGACTTCTTTGAGGTGAGATGCGTGTGTGGGAGAAAAAAATGAAGTATGGACTGGTGTTTGTGATGTGACCATGTTGTTGTGTGTTTAGGAGCAGACTGTGTGCAGTCTGACCAGCCCCTTTAGCACTGACTCTCCAGGACAACAGCCACACAACTCAGACAACCCATCACTCACCTGGGAACTGGCCTCTCACACAGACAAACCTATCCCCTTCTTTGAATCTCAGAACGACGGCAACTTTAAGCAGAGGGGAGGTCTGGAGGGGGTAGAGAGAGGTCTGAGAGGGGCTTCTGTGGAGCAGGAGAGGGTAACCAAGGAAGCCTCAATAGAGAGGGGAGCCAAGGTGGCTTCCTTGGAGAGGGAGATAGCTCTGAGGGGAGCTTTTCTGGAAGGGGGAGCCAGGGACACCTCCCTAGAGGGGGAAAGCAAGGTGGAGAAGCCAGCCAGGGGTGTTTCCCTGGAGAGGGTAGCCAGGCCGTCCAGCACTCTGGACACTATCGTAAGCCAGGAGCTCCACTGCCTCTACAACTCCATCCAGGGCCTCATGGACAACCAGAAGATCTACTACAACTCCCAGCTGCCTCCACGGCTGTCCCCACGCCACACCTGGCAGCCCAACAGCTCATTCTCAGACTTTGTGGCTCCCTATGTTGTGTCTGTCCCTGTTCAGGGCCACGTCAACACCCTGTGTGAGAGAATGGGCCGACTAGTCCCCAAACCTCGCCACACAGACTCTGCTAAAACACCTGGGGCTCGTTCTACCTTCCATGCTCCCTCTGCCACTACCCATCCTATTCCCTCTTTCCCTCCCCCGCCCCATTCCCTCTCCTCCATCCCTCCCCTTCCTTCCATGCATCACCTTCCACCCCCGCCTGCCCTCGTCCACTCTCCGGCCCCTGTCCTCATCACGTCCCCCACCGCCAAGCCTATCCCCAAAACCAAAGCACAGCCTCCTCAGGCTAAGAGCTCCTCTTTTTCCCAGAACCGGCCCAAACCGGTCCCGTTCAAACAGACACACAAGAACCCCTCTGCAGCACAGAAGTCCTCCACAGAGAGGAAGTCAGAACCATCTGCCTCAAAGAGAGAGGTCTACTCTCCCTCCCAGGCATCAATGGACTCCTCAGACTCCACCCCAAAACGGCCTAAACAAGATGCCATCACAGCCCCCTCTCCCCTTACCCCTGCGTCAGCCGCTGGACTACTGATTGGCCAGCTGAAGCCTGAGGTGTTCAGCAGCCTGGTGGAGATCTTCAAGGACGTGCAGAGGAACACGGTCAGATTCTACATCCACTCTGGAGAGGAGGAGGAGAGTGACATCTGTGTGGAGATCAAGGTACTGTAGGCCTTAGTTATGATCAACACTCATGTCAATGTTTGCCCCACGTAAGAAGAGACTCATTCTCACTGATTGAGCTAACACTTCACCAAAAGCTCTATCCAAGTTTTCTCTGACGCAGGCACTGCATTATCAGCTGTAATTATCTGCACTGTGACGGGACAATCAGTGTTCCCTCGTGTTGTTGATCTGAAAACATGTTAAACTGACGTTGTCCTCTGGAGGACGAGGAGAGTCACACTTCACACTTTTTTTTACTGCAACAAGAACACTTTATGGCTGTCTGCATTCTCTGCCATAATAAATTGTAGTACATTACTGAGATAATATTGCACCACTATTCTCTCTTCCTCATCCCCTCATCTGTCTGCTCCTTGTTAATTTGGTTTTGTGGTGTATTGCTGACTTCTGCTCCTGGTTTTAAACTCCCTCTTTCGGTCTCATCCCTGTGACAGGAGTACTTACTGAGCCTGGGCAACACAGAGTGTAACCCCCAGATGTTCCTGGAGAATAACAGCAGTCTGGATAAGTTGCTCATCGTCATTCAGAACGAGGACATCTCAGCCCACGTCAACAAGGTAACATTACCATCCTGGCTGGCTGCTAGGATGAGTCAATATCGCCACGGCACCAGACAGAATGTTGTCTGCACAGGGAGAATTCTCCTCAGCCCCCGAGAAATAGTGGAATTCTAATTGGACCTGTTGAATTGATTTTAAATCCACCAAAAACCTGGATGGTGCACAGATACTTTCGGTCATGTAGTGTATGTGAACAGCTGCTCATCAAACATCTCCTCCCAAAATCATGGGCATTAATATGGAGTTTGTCCCCCCTTTGCTGTTATAACAGCCTCTACTCTTCTGGTAAGGCTTTCAACTAGATGTTGGAACATTAATGCGGGGACTTGCTTCCATTCAGCCACAAGAGCATTAGTGAGTTTGGACACTGATGTTGGGCGATTAGGCCTGGCTCGCAGTCGGCGTTGCAATTCATCCCAAAGGTTTTCGATGGGGTTGAGGTCAGGGCTCTGTGCAGGCCAGTCAAGTTCTTCCACATCGATCTCGGCAAACCATTTCAATATGGACCTCGCTTTGTGCACAGGGGTATTGTCATGCTGAAACAGGAAAGGGCCTTCCCAAACTGCTGCCACAAAGTTGGAAACACAGAATCGTCTAGAATGTCATTGTATACTATAGCATTAAGATTATCCTTCACTGGAACTAAGCGGCCTAGCCCGAACCATGAAAAACAGCCCCAGACCATTATTCTTCCTCCAAACTTTACAGTTGGCACTATGCATTCGGGCTCATAGCATTCTCAGATTAGCCCGTCGGACTGCCAGATGGTGAAGCGTGATTCGTCACTCCAGAGAACGCGCTTCTACTGCTCCAGAGTCCAATGACGGCAAGCTTTACACCACTCCAGCCAACGCTTGACATTGAACTTGGTGATCCTAGGCTTGTATGCGGCTGCTCGGCCATGGGAACCCATTTCTTGAAGCTCCCAACGGACAGTTATTGTTCTGACATTGCTTCCAGAGGCAGTTTGGAACTTGGTGGTGAGTGTTGCAACCGAGGGCAGTTCCAATTCGTGGGTGAGCCGTTGTTGCTCCGAAACCTTTCCACTTCACAATAACAGCACTTACAGATGACCGGGGCAGCTCTAGCAGGGCAGAAATGTAATGAACTGACTTGTTGGAAAGGTGGCATCCTATGACGGTTCCACGTTGAAAGTCACTGACCTCTTCAGTAAGGTCATTCTACTGCCAAAGCTCGTCTATGGAGATAGCATGGCTGTGTGCTCAGTTTTATACACCTGTCAGCAACGTGTGTGGCTGAAATAGCCGATTCAACATGTGTCCACCTACTTTTGTGTATTTATAGTGTAAACAGTGTCGTTTTAATTGAATATATAGACAGAGCTGGATGACATGATCTTCATGGCAACTAGTCTAGACAGTCATCACCTCTGTCTCACACAAATGTTAATTTCGATGTTAAGGATGAATTTAAAGCTGTATGTGTCTTATTTAAAGGTTGATTCTGAACCATGTTCTCCCTGTCAGATCCCAGCTCTGGTGTCATTGAAGAAGCTGTCCACGGTGAGCTTTGCAGGAGTTGACAGTCTGGACGATGTGAAGAACCACACCTACAACGAGCTCTTCGTCTCTGGAGGATTCATAGTGTCTGACGAGTTTGTCCTCAACCCAGACTTCATAACACACGGTGAGTCTGCTGAAGCAGTCTCAACTGTCATCAACATTCATTGTGATGTGTGGGATCCACATGTGAATATTACGAGTTATGCACTTTTTTTCGGTCACCCTTTCTTTCTATACAGTTGGATAAATTCCACAGAGACTGTTAATGAGATCCATCTATATTCTAATTGAAAACAGTATTTGGCCAGTTGTTTTTTTACCCCCTTACAATTCAATCATTGTTTTATGTACCATGTAGCTGTGTCATTACATTCTGGTTAGGGAAGTGGTTATATATTGACTACAGACGGAAAGGGAAAAGACAACTCATGACTGGTCATTGATTTGATGGGATCAGTGTGTGTTGTGTTCCCTGTGCAGACTTGTGTTGTGTTATTGTATTCCCTGTGCAGACCGGTTGCAGGCGTTCCTGAGGTTCCTAGAGGAGCAGAGCTCTCCAGAGAACCCCTGGCAGTGGAAGATCCACAATAAGTCCCAGAAGAAACTCAAAGAGCTGGGCAGGTCGGAAACTATCTCTACTACCATTCAGCATGACCCGAGACATTGACCTCTCTCAATCCATTCAGTAACTACCTCCATCCTATTGGACTGCCAAGTCAACCAATGAGGAATGTCTCTGGGAAGTCCAAAGTAGTAGTAGTGACTGTTTTACGTTTGGTACTTTATTAGGATCTCCATTAGCTGTTGCAGAAGCTACTCTTCCTGGAGTCCACATGAAACATAATACAGAATGACATAATACAGAACATTATTAGACAAGAACAGCTCAAGGACAGAACTACATGAAAAAATGTAAAGGCACACGTAGCCTACATATTAATTCATACACACAAACTATCTAGGTCAAATAGGGGAGAGGCGCTGTGAGGTGTTGCTTTATCTGTTTTTTTGACACCAGGTTTGCTGTTTATTTGAGCAATATGAGATGGAAGTTCCATGCAATAAGGGCTCTATATATTCTTTCTTGAATTTGTTCCGGATTTGGGGACTGTGAAAAGACCCCTGGTGGGATAAGTGTGGGCCAGCTGCAGCTTAACTAGGTCTTTCCTTGCGGCACTGGACCACACGACTGGACAATAATCAAGATTAGACAAGACTAGAGCCTGCAGAACTTTCTTTTTGGAGTGTGGTGTCAAGGCTGAAAAACAAAACACACATTATAATCACATTATCATGCTTTCATCCAATACTTTTTTTGTGTGCTTTTTGTCTTACCTATTCAGACTGTTTTAGTAACATACAGCCCCACCTCCTCTCTCCTCTTATAGGTTGAACAGTGATGCCATGGCTCTCCTCAACCTGCTGACAGCCTATCAGAAGAAGCACCTGGTGGAGTTCTTACCTTACCACGAGTGTGATGCCCAATCACGTCAGGCCCCTGATCTGGACTGCCTGGTCAAGCTCCAGGCTAACCACACTCAGCACCGCCACTTTATCTTCCTCACAGGTACCACAGCATCATTATCGTGACACATCGTCTCCTAACCCTCAGTGGTACATTATGTGCCAGTATGTGTATTAACTGAACAGCCCTGTCTTGTTTGTCCCTCCAGAGAGGCGCTTTGAGATGTTCATGCAGTACTCCAGGAACGGCATAGTGATCGCCAGCATTGATGACATCATGACCAGTTTCCACAGCCTGATTGGCTCCAGAGATCAGAAACAACTGCCCACACCGCTCTCCACTGGTGGGTGATGTCAACAACAACTTCACAATTACATTGCTCTTTGGCCCTGTTCAAGTACTATCAATTGCATCTCTTTCCTTGAAGTGAAGTCCAAATGTTTTATGGTCAAATTGTCAGTATTGAATACATCAATCTTTTCCCCTGTCCCTTCTTTATCTACTCCCCTCTCCCCTTCTCCCCCCCTCTCTTCTCCTCTTCCTCGCTTCCCCTCTACTCCCTCGCTTCCTCGTCTCTTCCTCTCTCAGTAGTGCATGATGAGTGTATAGAAGAGGAGGATATGTCGCTGGACTCTGATGACGACAGCCACAACCAGGTGATCGTACAGCATCCTGCCCAATCCCAGGAGGGGGTAGCAGCAGGGGGCATGGGGGACTCAACCCAGCAGCCTCCCTTGCCAGAGTCAGACGAGTTCCGGCCCCCTCTCCCCGACCAGCTCAACACCCCTGGCCGACACACCCCCTCCTCCCTCTCCTACTCCAGCAGAACCCCCAACCTGTCCAACTTCGCTGCTCTCAAATCTGCCATCTCCCAGTTCAAAGCCTCCAACCAGATTGGTAGGGCGGACATAGGCAGCACTTCGCCAGGAGGGTTTTCTGTCAACCCCCACCAGAGCTTCCTGTGTCCGTCTACCCAGTGGGTGTCCTACTCTGGCTCCTCCGGCTACACAGCCTCCCCAGCCTACCCCGCATCGCCCTGCAGCACCACCCAAGAACAGGACTACAGAAACCCAGCCGCAGTACCTACTACAGCCCCAGGGTCCACTCTGACCAGCCAGGCTCCCCTCACCCTACCGGACATCCCCCAGCCTCCCCCGCTTCCTCCACATCTCAAGATGGGTGGGACTCTGTCCCAGTCGTTTAGCCTGCCTGGCTCTGTTAGTGGAGCGGCCGGGGTTGGTGTTGGAGCATCTATCTCCACAGTCAGCAGCACTAGCACTCTGCCCAGCACAGCCATAGTGGCCTCTTCCTCTTCTCTCTCCACTGCACTAACATACTCCGACCCTACTGTTGCCACCACAGCCTCCTTAGGCCTGGACTACACTCAGAGCGACATGGTCCAGCTTGGCTACCCGTCAGCGGTCAGCTCCAGCGCTAACGGGACCCCCACCCAGCAGGGGGACAGGAGACTCAGTGGGCCCGGGGAGAGCCCATGGGGGTTAGGAGGAGGAACCCCTAACAGCCAGGGAGGGGCCAGGCCTGGCTCTGTCTCCCATAGCGGTCTCACCCAAGGTGGGGAGAGGACAGGCACTCCTGGTGGCAGTACCCCTGGAAGTCAGGGGGGCAGGACTCCAGTGAACAGTGTAGAAAGCCTTGGAGCGGGTATGGCTGTTCCCTCTTTGGCCACCAGGGGGGGCTCAATAGCTAGGCCCATGCTGCCCATCCATGGAGGGACTGGAGGCAGTCGAGGTGGAGAGGCCAGTGTCCAGCCACACTGCGGTGGTGGCTACGGCTGTTTAGGTGCCATGCCTGGACAGATGGGTATGGGACGCGGCGGCATGGGACGCGGGGGTATTGGTCCCAGGTCGTTAGGGGGGTACAGAGGGAGAGGAGCCCCACAGAGAGGCCCCTGGCCCAGGCCGGGAGTGGGACCCGAACGGCCGGATGGAGGTGGACCCTGCGGACCCTCCTGGGGTTACCCGAAGGGGAGGGGAGGGGGACAAGATTACTACTCAGATTACACATACTCACACAACTACTCCCCCTGAACAGACAATCATGATTACAGAGGGGGGAATGGACATGCCACACTCAGAGACTGGTAGAGCTGTCTGAATGTACATATTGACTTGTCATAAACACTTTGAATTGATAAAGGTCAGAAGGATCCTGTTTTTTTTACAAATAAACTTGATACAGGCAGTGCCGAGTGTCGATACTGTCGTAACCGTACGCTCTTTACATGTAAGCTGTTTCAAACCCCTGTTCCGACCACTATATTTATAATTGTCAAGAAATGTAATGGCCTTCCAAGCGTCTCGGTTTTGTTTTATTTTTTATTCTTTTTTTTCTCCGGTTTGTGAACAAGGGGAAAAAGGCAGACTATTTTTTTAAAGAAAGAAAAAAGATCAGTGAAAGGCACCACTTTCGCTGTTGGTTTTCTTTTTTACATCCTTGGTTGTTCCCCCAAAAAGATCTATTAAAATAAACATGTTTCAAATCATATGTTGTTTTTATGACTTTTAGCATGATCATGATGACTAGCAATCAAAAAGCATGCTCCACAGCTGTCACCACCTGTTATTGGGCTCTCTTTTAATACTTCTAGTATACCCCCATCAGGTCTGTCCCTCAGTTTAATGATGAATGAATAGTCCCGACAGCCTATTGGACAGATGAGGCTTAGCCTATCATGGAGGTGTCAAGCTTCTTAACTCTGTAATGGGATGGATTGTTGTAGAAAAAAATGTGTACTAACATTTTGGTATGGAGCGCCAAGAACTTCCATGAATCTATAACTGACATCTGTCGTTGGTTTAATGAGTCTAGCAACCACAAGGTTCAGAAGTATGACGGTAGGGCTGCATTTACGCAGGCACCAAGCTTTTTTTTGTAGTAATCTGATTTGGCAAAATACCATTAATTGAAAGAACAGAATTGCGTTGCCTGTGTAAACAGTCTACTACTCCATCACAATAAATGGGACTTTGGTACAGAAGAAATGACAAATTCTGATATTTGTTTACACAAGTTGACCAATCACAGATCTTTTTAAGAGCTGATGTGATTGGTCAAAAGACCAATTAGTGCAAAAAAGATATCAGAATTGGGCTGCCTGTCTTAAGTGCAGGCTTTATTTTATCCTCTCCTATCAGCTGATTCATCAAGACCTTGATATTGTGTCAGTTGTGTTAATGCCTGGCTTGACCCAAAAGGCTGCATACAACATAGCTACGGTCAGGACTAGGGGTTGTCTTGGAGAAAGTGAAATAGCCTATAAATAATTGATGTCTTCATTTTCCTCTCTTTATCAGAGGGTTTCACCACCAGAGGGCACTCCTATTGGATAATATGTAGCTGTGTCATACCAACCAACACACACCTTTTTTTAAATGTTACCTTAATTTAACTAAGCAAATCAGTTAAGAACAAATTCTTATTTACAATGACAGCCTACGCCGGCCAAACCCATAGGGCAAATTGTGCACCGCCCTATGGGACTCCCAATCACGGTCGGTTGTGATACAGCCTGGAATTGAACCAAGGTCTGCAGAGGACACTGATTTTCAGCCAGGTAAGATTTTCATACAACATTAAAGTTGCTATTCAGTTACCTGTCTCTTGCCATTCAGATGAAATGGTACAATGTGATATGATTTGTTTTGGTTTATTGTGTTAGAATATGTATATTTAGGTCATAATTATAAAGTCCATGTTCCACTACCATACCCCATCCCTAGGTGGCAGCAGTGAGGCCTGATAAGAAAGTGATTGCTCTCAGATGCAAGTGATTAGTGATTGCAGAGGAGGCTGGTGGGAGGAGCTGTAGGAGGACGGGCACAGTCCTATAACACCTCCAACCAGCCTCCTCTGGATTGTAGATTAATGTAGCCTCTCAGCGTCTGTTTGTGTATGCCTTTTGCATTTGACTTTTTGTACATTATTTGGTCACTGATATGGAGCTCTGACATGCCAACACACATCTGCAGGGTGCTGATTTTCAGCCAGGTAAAGTGTTGATAACCTACAGCATCCAAGGCTGCGTTTACACAGGCAGACTAATTCTGATCTTTTGCCCAATTATTGGCAAAGAATCGGATCTGATCTGTAAAAAGACAAATTATTTGCAAAAGATCAGAATGTGTAAACGTGTAAACACAGCACAAGTTTATATTAAATAACCTGTTTCTTGCTATAGAGTACCACAGTATGAGTCATAATACCCATAAAACCTAGCTGTCAAAAAGGGAAATTGTTCCAATTGTTTTCCACCATTTATTTTCCCATAGTTTTTAGACACACTTAAAAGAATGACTGTGTTTTGTGTAGGCTTACCCTGGCATGATGTTTTGATAACCGTGTAAGTCCCTATAGACAAGGTGACTTATCAATATATCCGCCTGTATTTACCCCCCAAAATGAAATTCTAATTAGCTGCTAATGTGGCTATCATAAAGAAGTACAAATGCCACGATGATCTGGACGAGACTGCCGAATCGAGGCAAAGGAAATAATCTCTGGATTAATAACCTAAGGAATTGGCTACATTTCTTTAAATGTACAATTCTGTGAACTGTCTAGTGCAAGTTTAAAATTGATACAATACCTGTTAGCAAAGGTGTCAGCTAGAGATGATGTGCAGGAGCTTGACGGGATTTGTAGTCTTGCATGATGTCTATTTTGATGCTAATTAGCATTTTTTAATCTGAGAGTAAATGGAGCTGAATGTATTGATAAAAGTAACCTTTTCAGTGAGAGATTTACATGGTTATTAAAATGTCACACCAGGGTAAGCCTACACGAAACAAAGCCCTTATTTTAAGTGTTTCTAAAATTAATGGTTGAAAAACGATTGGAACCATTTCCCTGTTTGGCCGCTAGGTTTTATATATATTAAGACATCTCCATTGTGGGTCTCTATTCAGATGAATTGGTACAAGGTGATATAACATTATTTATTTTATCATGTAGACTTTTGGTTTACATCAGTTCAGAAGTAAGGTCACAATGGATCATCAGGCATTTTTGCGAGAGTAGGATGATGTTGCCCATGCGTCTCAGGTCAGATTGGTATCATCCGCTGTATAGTAAAGGGTAAGAATCGGAGAGGGTGAACTGAGGCTAGCTAATGCTAGGTTAGCTAATGCTAAAGCAACCTATTGCACTTGGTACCTACTCGCTCCAACCCTATGAGTCACATTTTCATGGAACGCAATGGGTTGTTTTAGCATTAGCTAGTCTAGCATGCTGACGAAAATGGCAGTTTAATAAAAATATTTAAATCGAGAATATTTATAATTTATCTCATTATGGGATAATTAGGGGTACAGCGCCATCTCCCATCACAAGATTAAAGTACGTTTTTCGAGCCATATCTCACGCCGTCTCTGCGGTATCGACATTCTGTCACAGCATCGTTCCGACTAGAGAGCGAAGTAATGAACGTCTAGTCAGGTTTTTTGGGGCATATCCCAATGAGCTAAAGCTTTGATAGTAACCCCAGGAGTTAACACATCTATCTTTAAGCTTACTTGAAAGGAATTTATCAATGGCTGCCCCAGGATGTCTGACAAATGAGGTTGGAACACATTATGCCCACTAAGGTAACACTAAGATTGCAGCAATGTTTCCTACGCGCTCTATAGACCAGACTATGTTTGTTCAGTTTGCACAATACATACTGATGTGGGCCTTCCTGCACCATAAATCAGCATAATTTCACTTTGACATCGTTTGCTCCATATGACTCATCTAGAAGTTTTGACACAGCTTCTTTCCCAGAGAGAAATGTAATATTGTTTTGCTTCATGTTATGAGGCACAATCTCTGAGACAAAACTTTCAGAAAACCTTCACTTCAGATGCAGAGATGAGAATACAAGCATCAACATGCCTGACATGGAGTGTGACTCTTCTTGCTTTTCAATCACTGACTGCTATCAAACAGAAGTTAATGTGGATTGAGAGTTAGGGTGTGGTTAGAGTTGACATTAAGGCTGTGTTTACGTGACATCCTGTCATCACTCTGCCTGTGGGTGTCATGTCTGTCTGGGATGTGATAGAGCCTTCTGCAGCTGCATGCCTCCGTCCCTCTCTAGCCTGATGGCTGTTTTGACAGTTCAGTAATAGACTCATGAGACTGAGAGGGGATAACTCTTCACTCAGTACTGAATGTAATTTCAATTTTGCTGTTGAGAATTAACCCCCCACATCCACTGTAATTGGATTCCTGATTTGAATAATTTTGAGTCCTTTTGGATCCAATTCAAATCCCTGCAAAACAAATAGGCTGGAAATAGGACCGAGTGCACTAATTGAAGCGTAATGGAGTATTTTACTTTGGGGGAGGGCATTTTTTCACCTATTCAGTGGGCTTCCCTGTACATTCTGGTAATTTGTTACATCTCCATTCAGTCTGGAATGCACAAACCATTAAGCCCAGTATCACTCAGTTCCAAACCCACCTACTCTCCCATTCTCTTTCTAAAACTCTGCATCTGGCAGCCTGCCTATGTGGGTTAGTGGAAACTAAGTTTGACTTGAGCCTGCATAATACGTTGATCTGTAAACTGTCAAATGGATGGTAAGCAAATGGAATTAATTGATAGGTATTTTTTCTGTGCTCATCATCACCGTCCTGTATTGCAGTGTGGTTGCATGATTTCTGAATGTGATTAGATTGGGTTGTATTTGGAGGTGTATTATGTTCTTGTACATGCCCTCACCTACCTATTTATTTGGACAGTGAAGCTAAAACATTTAATTTGGCTCTATATGTCATCATTTTGGATTTGAGATTAAATGTTTCGTATGAGGTGACAGTACAGAACGTCACCTTTTTATTTAAGGTTATTTTCAAACGTATGTTTTACTGTTATAGAAATGAAAGCAATTTATGCATCTAATTTATGCATCCATTGAAGGTGTCATAAGCACAAATTCACTCCGTGTATTACTTTTTGTCAAAAGTTTATTATTTGGTCCCATATTCCGAGCAAGCAATGACTACATCAAGCTTGTGACTTTAGAAAAAATGTTGGATGATTTGCAGTTTTTTTGGTTGTTTCAGATGTTGTGCCCAAATGGAAATGAATGGCAAATAATGTATTGTGCCATTGGAGTCACCTTTAATTATAAATAAGAATATAATATGTCTCGGAACACTTCTACATTAATGTGGATGCTACCATGATTGATTATGAATTAATTGTGAATTATGATGAGTGAGAAAGTTAGAGGCATGCATATCATACCCCCCAAAATGCTAACCTTCCCTGTTATTGTTAGTGATGAGAGGTTAGCATGTCTTGGGGGTATGATATTTGTGCCTGTAGGAGACAGGTGACTTGAATACACTGAAGTAGTTTCATATTTTCCAGAGAGCAGTAATATACAAAGATGCATGTCAGATCCACTAGGTGACGTCTTCCCATGATTAATCATAAAACCACCACTCAACACCCCGCATGTACTCGTTCACATTGCAGCCATGCTGATGCTTTAACTGCCACTCTCAAACAGCAGAACAACAGGACTCTCAACCCAGCTGTGTCTTTCCTTTAAATGGACCTTTGGGGGGGGGAAAAATAAGATTAGCGGGATTTAGCAAAGGAACAATTGACAAATCACCCTGTATCTATCCCTGTGGTAATCTCCGTAAACCAGACCCTAGCTCATGTCATCTCTCATGCAATAGCCCTGTCCTCCCTGACAAAACTGGTCATGAATAACAGAGACTAAACACAGCGTTATCTCTAGTGGGTTAGAGGAGTGACAGAGAGATTAGGTAATGCTTACAGGGAGAATGACCTGTATGTACGTACAGTACCAGTCTAAAGTTTGGACACCTACTAATTCAAGGGTTTTTCTTTATTTTGACTGTTTTCTACATTGTAGAATAATAGTGAAGACATCAAAACTATGAAATAACACATGGAATCATGTGGTAACCAAAAAAGTGTTAAACAAATGAAAATATATTTGAGATTCTCCAAAGTAGCCACCCTTTGCCTTGATGACTGCTTTGCACACGCTTGGCATTCTCTCAACCAGCTTCACCTGGAATGCTTTTCTAGCAGTCTTGAATGAGTTCCCACATATGCTGAGCACTTGTTGGCTGCTTTTCCTTGTCTCTGTGGTCCAACTCATCCGAAACCATCTCAATTGGGTTGAGGTCGGGTGATTGTGGAGGCCAGGTCATCTGATGCAGCACTCATCACTCTCCTTCTTGGTCAAATAGCCCTTACACAGGCTGGAGGTGTGTTTTAGGTCATTGTCCTGTTGAAAAACAAATGATAGTCCCACTAAGCGCAAACCAGATCGCTGCAGAATGCTGTGGTAGCCATGCTGGAACTGTAAATAAATCACAGACAGTGTCACCAGCAAAGCAACCCCACATCACACCTCCTCCTACATGCTTCACGGTGGGAACCACACATGCGGAGATCATCCGTTCACCTACTCTGCATCTCACAAAGACACGGCGGTTGGAACAAAAAATCTCAAATTTGGACTCATCAGACCAACGGACAGATTTCCACTGGTCTAATTTCCATTGTTTGTGTTTCTTGGCCCAAGCAAGTATCTTTTAATTGGTGTCCTTTTTAGTAGTGGTTTCTTTGCAGCAATTCAACCATGAAGGCCTGATTTTTAAGTCTCCTCTGAACAGTTGATGTTGAGATGTCTGTTACTTGAACTCTGAAGCATTTATTTGGGCTGCAATCTGAGGTGCAGTTAACTCTAATGAACTTTACTTTGCAGAGTTACCTCTGCTGCAGTTGCAATTCAACGGCTCAAACACGAGAATCATGTGGCAGGGTCTACAGTCAATCACGGATTAAAAAAAGAAAACCAGCCCAGTCGCGGACATCGACGTCTAGCTCCCAGACAAATTAAACAACTTCTTTGCTCGCTTTGAGGAATATACAGTGACACTGAAACGGCCGGCTACCAAAGCCTGTGGGCTCTCCTTCTCCATGGCCAACGTGAGTAAAACATTTAAACGTGTTAACCCTCGCAAGGCTGCTGGCCCAGACGGCATCCCTAGCCGCTTCCTTGGGGCATGCGCAGACCAGCTGGCTGGTGTGTTTACGGACATATTCAATCAATCCCTTTCCCAGTCTGCTATGCCTACTTGCTACAAGATGGCCACCATTGTTCCTGTCCCCAAGAGAGCTAAGGTAACTGAACTAAATGACTATCGCCCCATAGCACTCACTTCAGTCATCATGAAGTGCTTTGAGAGACTAGTCAAGGATCATATTACCTCCACCCTACCTGACCCTAGACCCACTCCAATTTGCTTACCGCCCCAATAGGTCCACAGATGATGTA
This sequence comes from Salvelinus alpinus, assembly GCF_045679555.1. Classification (NCBI taxonomy): domain Eukaryota; kingdom Metazoa; phylum Chordata; class Actinopteri; order Salmoniformes; family Salmonidae; genus Salvelinus; species Salvelinus alpinus. The sequence continues at coordinate 37,099,628 of NC_092102.1, read as the reverse complement.
ATCGCCATCACACTGCACACTGACCTCTTACCTACAGTTGAAGTCAGAAGTTTACATACACCTAAGTCAAATACATTTAAACTCAGTTTTTCACAATTCCTGATGTTTAAGCCTAGTAAAAATTCCCTGTTTTAGGTCAGTTAGGATCACCACTTTATTTTAAGAATGAAATAATAGTAGAGAGAAGGATTTATTTCAGCTTTTATTTCTTTCATCACATTCCCAGTGGGTCAGAAGTTTACATACACTCAATTAGTATTTGGTAGCATTGCCTTTAAATTGTTTAACTTGGGTAAAACGTTTCGGGTAGCCTTCCACAAGCTTCCCACAATAAGTTGGGTGAATTTTGGCCCATTCCTCCTGACAGAGCTGGTGTAACTGAGTCAGGTTTGTAGGCCTCCTTGCTCACACACGCTTTTTCAGTTCTGCCCACAAATTTTCTATAGGATTGAGGTCAGGGCTTTGTGATGGCCTCTCCAATACCTTGACTTTGTTGTCCTTAAGCCATTTTGCCACAACTTTGGAAGTATGCTTGGGGTCGTTGTCCATTTGGAAGACCCATTTACGACCAAGCTTTAACTTCCTGACTGATGTCTTGAGATGTTGCTTCAATATATCCACATACTTTTCCTTTCCTCATGATGCCATCTATTTTGTGAACTGCACCAGTCCCTCCTGCAGCAATGCACCCCCACAACATGATGCTGCCATCCCTGTGCTTCACAGTTGGGTTAGTGTTATTCAGCTTGCAAGCCTCCCCCTTTTTCCTCCAAACATAACGATGGTCATTATGGCCAATCAGTTCTATTTTTGTTTCATCAGACCAGAGGACATTTCTCCAAAAGTATGATCTATGTCCCCATGTGCAGTTGCAAACCGTAGTCTGGCTTTTTTATGGTGGTTATGGAGCAGTGGCTTCTTCCTTGCTGAGCGGCCTTTCAGGTTATGTCGATATAGGACTCGTTTTACTGTGGATATAGACACTTTTGTACCTGTTTTCTTCCAGCATCTTCACAAGGTCCTTTGCTGTTGTTCTGGGATTGATTTGCAATTTTTGCACATTCATCTCTAGGAGACAAAACGCGTCTTCTTCCTGCGCGGTATGACCGGTATGGCTGTGTGGTCCCATGGTGTTTATACGTGCATACTAGTGTTTATACAGATGAACGTGGTACCTTCAGGCATTTGGAAATTGCTCCCAAGGATGACCCAGACTTGTGGAGGTCTACAATTTTATTCTGAGGTCTTGGCTGATTTCTTTTGATTTTCCCATGATGTCAAGCAAAGAGGCACTGGTAGGCCTTGAAATACATCCACAGGTACGCCTCCAATTGACTCAAATGATGTCAATTGACTCAAATGATGTCAATTAGCCTATCAGAAGCTTCTAAAGCCATGACATCATTTTTTGGAATGTCCAAGCTGTTTAAAGGCACAGTCAACTTAGTGTATGTAAACTTCTGACCCACTGGAATTGTGATACAGTGAAATAATAGATGATAATAATAGATGTCTTAACCGACTTGCCAAAACTGTAGTTTGTTAACAAGAAATTTGTGGAGTGGTTGATAAATGACTTTTAATGACTCCAACATAAGTGTATGTATTCTTCTGACTTCAACTGTATGTAAGAATGCTGTTCATTGACTATAGCTCAGCATTTAACACCATAGTACCCTCCAAGCTCATCATGAAGCTCGAGACTCTGGGTCCAGGACCCCGCCCTGTGTAACTGGGTCCTGGACATTCTGACGGGCCGCCCCCAGGTGGTGAGGGTAGGAAACAACATCTCCACCCCGCTGATCCTCAACACTGGGGCCCCACGAGTGCGTTCTCAGCCCTCTCATGTACTCCCTGTTCACCCATGACTGCGTGGCCATGCACGCCTCCAACTCAATCATCAAGTTTGCAGACGACACTACAGTGGTAGGCTTGATTACCAACAACAACGAGACGGCCTACAGGGTGGAGGTGAGGGCCCTCGGAGTGTGGTGTCAGGAAAATAACCTCTCACTCAACATCAACAAAACAGATGATCGTGGACTTCTGGAAACAGCAGAGGGAGCATCCCCCCCATCCACATACACGGGACAGTAGTGGAGAAGGTGGAAAGTTTTAAGTTCCTCGGCGTACACATCATGGACAAACTGAAATTGTCCACCCACATGGACAGCATGGTGAAGAAGGCGCAACAGCGCCTCTTCAACCTCAGGAGGCTGAAGAAATTTGGCTTGTCACCTAAAACACTCACACTTTTACAGATGCACAATCGAGAGAATCCTGTCGGGCTGTATCACCGCCTGGTACGGCAACTGCTCTGCCCACAACCGCAAGGCTCTCCAGAGGATAGTGCGGTCTGCACAACGCATCACCAGGGACAAACTACCTGCCCTCCAGGACACCTACAGCACCCGATGTCACTGGAAGGCCAAAAAGATCATCAAGGAAAACAACCATCCGAGCCACTGCCTGTTCACCCTGCTATCCTCCAGAAGGCGAGGTCAGTACAGGTGCATCAAAGCTGGGACCGAGAGACTGAAAAACAGTTTCTATCTCAAGGCCATCAGACTATTAAACAGCCATCACTAACATAGTGGCAGCTGCCAACATACAGACTCGCATCTCTGGCCATTTTAATAAATGGATTTAATAAAGGTATCACTAGTCACTTTAAATAACGCCACTTTAATAATGTCTACATATCCTACATTACTCATCTAATATGTATATACTGTATTCTATACCATCTACTGCGTCTTGCCTATGCCGCACGGCCATCGCTCATCCATATATTTATATGTACATATTGTTATTCATCCCTTTACATTTGTGTGTATAAGGTAGTTGTTGTGTATTTGTTAGATTACTTGTTAGATATTACTGCACTGTTGGAACTAGAAGCACAAGCATTTCGCTACACACTCATTAACATCTGCTATGTGTATGTGATCAATAAACTTTGATTTGAATTTAAATGCATTCTAGCTGACTACCTCATGAAGCTAGTTGAGAGAAGGCCAAGAGTGTTTAAAGCTGTCATCAATGCAATGGGTGGCTACTTTGAAGAATCTCAAATATAAAATATATTTTGATTTGTTTGACACTTTGGTTACTACGTGATTCCATATGTGTTATTTCATAGTTTTGATGTCTTCACTATTATTCTACAATGTACAAAATAGTAAAAAACTTGAATGAGTAGGTGTGTCCAAACTTTTGACTGGTACTGTATGTGTGTCACCAGTGCGGCCGGTCCCCAGTCCAGGGCCATCTTTGAAAAGGTGCTGACATCATGTATTGACCAACACACTTTGCGTTTACACAGGCAGCCCAATTCTGATCTTTTTTCCACTAATTGGTCTTTTGACTAATATCAGATATTTTCAGAGCTGATCTGAAGACCAATTAGTGAAAAAAAGATCAGAGTTGGGGTGCCTGTCTAAACTCAGCCTGTGTAGTTTAGACATGAGATTGGAGTGGTGATGACTCTGATGCTTTGCATTCATTCTAAGTGGGCATGTCTGCATGATGCCATGAAATCAGGTGCTCTCTATTTCCATATTAAGCATTTATTGTGATGATGGGGTTCAAGAAGAAGAAGATTATGGTGATTAAAGATGATTATAATTAGCAGTGACTTGATTTTGATAAGACTGATCGTCACCCTCTCAGATTGACTGCACAATGATAATTTGATTAAAGATTTAAGATTAATCAAAGACATCTGACCGGCTTTCCTTTGATACAGTATGTCAGATTGCAATTTATGGCTACTGGTGACATCTCCTTGACATTATAGAAAGGATTACATCTAATCCTATGCAATCTCAATCCTATCCTGACCACCTTCCTTCCTAAAGTTTGCATCCAGATTTAACAACATCTGAAAACATTTAGAGGACTTCGATGTGGTGGCTTAGACAAAGAGATGTATTTTTCCTTGAAATCACTACTTGTGTCTGGCCAGATGATGAAAATCTCTATGCACCCATATGTCATATCTGATCTCTTTGCCATTGACCTAATGTTCTCACAGGCAGCAGCTTTTGCTGTGCTGAATTATCCTATTGCAGCTCTACATGCATGTCTGATATGTGTGTGTGTGTGTGTGTGTCCACCTCTGTTTTTAGTTTGATCCATTTGGGATACTGCAGCATGTAAGCCTGTCATTTGAAGCATGCTAGATTAAAACAGAACAAAGCAAAAAGAAACCAGCACATTTCGCCTCAGATTTGCTTGGAGAAAGTGGCAGCACGCCATCGTAGCGTTTATCATTGCAGCTCCCATTTGTGTGGCGTTAGTACCAATGTTGCAAGTGTTCAGTGCTGATGGATCAAAGAGATGCCGCCTTTGTGGGCTATTCCAGTTGGTGATGTGTTTTTTTTTGGGCTTGTTGACGCCTGTTGAGGTTTCCGTTCTGCCACATGCCAGATAAACAACCATTATAGACAAGTCCTTATTGTTGGGGCTAGATTGCAGTGCAACAAGTTGATAGGAGATGTGTGGTATTAGGAGTTTCGACATCGGTTACATTTTTGGTTCTGTGAAATGCTAATGTTACTACCAGGTAGACTCCTGTCACAGGTAGATTGTGGTTTTCAGGGAAGGTTTGTGCACAGGCACTAGATTGTAAACTAGGACACTGTAGAAACATTCATTGAATCACAAATGTATTGGATTAAAACCCACGAGTCGATTGATGCACTGTCAAAATCTGTCAGTTTAAGCAAGTTTTTTGCATTGGATGCGTCTTAATCCATCACATCTGCCAACGTTGCACTTCCGCATCTGCGGTGAAAGGTGGCAAAGCTAGAGTTGTTTTGTCAGACCATGAGACATTCCTGAGAAGGCAGATTTTTGGGATGTCTGTAGTGTCCAAACGGTTTGTCCTATAAACTATTATGACCACTCTATGGAAAGGGGAGACTCATGAACACGATGGTTCTCTACGACCTCCACAAGTGTCAGGGGACCATCGATGAGACGACTTCGGTCTGTAGCATCGGAACCGTTTGTGCTACAAACTAATGTCAACCTTGTTTGACTGTCTTTTGTGTGTTTTTTTTTGCCATTCATGAATCTGTTATTCAATGCGTTTCTCTAGGTTATAGTAATAAAGTCCAAATTAAATATTTTTATCAAATGTTTTTAATATACAATACCAGTCAAAAGTTTGGACACAACCACTCAGTCAAGGGGTTTTCTTTTCTTTTTCCCCCATTATTTCTTTTTTTCATTGTGAATAATAGTGTAGACATTTGAACTATGAAACAACACATATGGAATCATGTATTAACCAAAAAAGTGTTAAACAAATCAAAATATATTTGAGATTCTTCAAAGTAGCCACCCTTTGCCTTGATGACAGCTTTGCACACTCTTGGCATTCTCTCACCCAGCGTCATGAGGTAGTCACCTAGAATGCTTTTCAATTAAAAGGTGTTCCTTGTTAATTTGTGGAATTTCTTTCCTTAATGCGTTTGAGCCAATCAGTTGTGTTGTGACAATGTAGGGGTGGTATACAGAAGATGGCCCTATTTGGTAAAAGACCAAGTCCATATTATGGCAAGAACAGCTCAAATAAGCAAAGAGAAAAGACAGTCCATCATTACTTTAAGACATGAAGGTCCGTCAATGTGGAACAATTCAAGAACTAGTGCAGTCGCAAAAACCATAAAGCGCTACGGTGAAAGTGGCTCTCTGGAAGACCCAGAGTTACCTCTGCTGCAGAGGATAAGTTCATCAGTTAACAGCCTCAGAATTTGCAGCTCAAATAAATTCTTCAGAGTTCAAGAGACACATCTCAACATCAACTGTTCAGAGGAGACTGTGTGAATCAGGCCTACATGATTGAATTGCTGCAAAGAAACACCAATAAGCAGATACTTTGCTTGGGTCAAGAAATAAGATCAATGGACATTAGATTGGAAATCTGTCCTTTGGTATGGTGGTGCTTTGCTGGTGACACTGTCAGTGATTTATTTAGAATTCAAGGCACACTTAACCACCATGGCTACCACAGCATTCTGCAGCAATACGCCATCCCACCTGGTTTGTGCTTAGTGGGACTATCATTTTTCTTTTTTTTTAACAGGACAATGACCCAAATGGGCTGTTTAACCAAGAAAGAGAGTGATGGAGTGCTGCATCAGATGATCTGGCCTCCACAATCACCCAACCTCAACCCGTTTGGGAGGAGTTGGGCCACAGAGACAAGGAAAAGCAGCTAACAAGTGCTCAGCATATGTGGGAACAGCTTCAAGACTGTTAGGAAAGCATTCCTCATAAAGCTGGTTGAGAGAATGCCAAGAGTGTTAAGCAGAGGGTGGATACTTTGAAGAATCTAACATTTTAAAATGTTTTCATTTGTTTAACACTTTTTTTTTTGTTGGTTACTACATGATTCTATATGTGTTATTTCATAGTTTTGATGTCTAAACTATTATTCTACAATGTAGAAAATAGTAAAAATAACTTAACCCTTGAGTGAGTAGGTGTGTCCAAACTTTTGACTGGTACTGTATGTTTGATACCTACAGTGCCTTCAGAAAGTATTCAGACCCCTTGACATTTTCCAAATCTTGTTACGTTACAGACTTATTCTAAAATAAATGTTTTCCTCAATCTACACACACTACCTGATAATGACAAAGCAAAACCAGGTTGAGACTTTTGCTAATTTATATATATAAAAAGAAAAACTGAAATATCACATTTTACATAAGTATTCAGACCCTTTACTCAGTACTTCGTTGAAGCACCTTTGGCAGCGATTACGGTATCCAGTCTTTTTGGGTATGACACTTCAAGCTTGGCACATCTGTATTTAGGGAGTTTCTCCCAGTTTTCTCTGCAGATCCTCTCAAGTTCTGTTAGGTTGGATGGGGAGCGTTGATGCACAGCTATTTTCAAGTCTCTCCAGAGATGTTTGATTGTGTTCGGGCGCTGGCTGGGCCACTCAAGGGCATTCAGAGACTTGTCCCGAAGCCACTCCTGCGTTGTCTTGGCTGTGTGCTTTGGGTTGTTGTCCTGTTGGAAGGGGAACCTTCTCCCCAGTCTGAGAACCTGCTCCAGAGCGCTCAGGACTTCATTAAGGATCTTTCTGTACTTTGCGCAATTCATCTTTGCCTCGATCCTGACTAGTCTCCCAGTCTCTGCCGCTGAAAAACATCCCCACAGCATGATGCTGCCACCGCTATGCTTCACCATTTATTTTATTTATTTATTTCACCTTTATTTAGGGATGGTACCCAGTTTCCTCCAGACGTGACACTTGGCATTCAGCCCAAAGAGTTCAATCCTGGTTTCATCAGACCAGAGAATCTTGCTTCTCATGGTCCTAGTCTTTAGATGCCTTTTGGCAAACTCCAAGTGGGCTGTCATGCCTTTTACTCAGGAGTGGCTTCCGTCTGGCCACTCTACCATAAAGGCCTGATTGGCGGAGTGCTCAAAAGATGGTTGTCCTTCTGGAATGTTCTCCCATCTCCACAGATGAACTCTGGAGCTCTGTCAGAGTGGCCATGGGGTTCTTGGTCACCTTCCTGACCAAGGCCCTTCTCCCCTGATTGCTCAGTTTGGCCGAGCGGCCAGCTCTAGGAAGAGTCTTGTGGGTTCAAAACTTCTTCCATTTAAGAATGATGGAGGCCACTGTGTTCTTGGGGACCTTCAATGCTGCAGAAATGTTTTGGTACCCTTCCCCAGATCTGTTTCTAGACACAATCCTGTCTCGGCGCTCTACGGACAATTCCTTCGACCTCATTGCTTGGTTTTTGCCTGACATGCACTGTCAACTGTGAAACCATATATGGACAGGTGTGTTCCTTCCAAATCATGTCCAATCAATTGAATATACCACAGGTGGACTCCAATCAAGTTGTAGAAACATCTCAAGGCTGATCAGTGTAAAGAGGATGCACCTAAGCTCAATTTCAAGTCTCGTAGCAAGAGGTCTGAATACTTATTTACATAAGGTATTTGTTTTTTTAATTTTAAAATACAATTGCAAAAATTACTAAACCGGTTTTCGCTTTGTCGTTATGGGGTATTCTGTGTAGATTGCTGATGTTATTTAATACATTTTAGAATAAGGCTGTAACATAATGTGGAAAAATTCAAGTGGTATGAATACTTTCCAAAGTCACTGTAAAGGGGTACTAAGATAGTATCTTACATTTAGCTATTTGATTTTGTATTCCCCCTCCTTAAGGATCCAAACCTTTTTTTCAATTTTTGCCTAAAATGACATACCCAATTCTAACTGCCTGTAGCTCAGGACCTGAAGCAAGGATATGCATATTCTTGATACCATTTGAAAATAAACACTTTGAATTTTGTGGAAATGTGAAATTAATGTAGGAGAATATAACACATTAGATCTGGTAAAAGATAATACATAGAAAATATTTTTTTTGTACCATCTTCGAAATGCAAGAGAAAGGCCATACTGTATTATTCCAGCCCAGCCGCTATTTAGATGTTGGCCACTAGATGGCAGCAGTGTATGTGCAAAGTTTTACACTGATCCAATGAACCATTGCATATATGTTCAAAATGTTGTATCAAGACTGCCCAAATGTGCCTAATTGGTTTATTAATACATTTTCAGCGTCGTCATTGTGCACTCTCCTCAAACAATAGCATGGTATTTTTTCACTGTAATAGCTACTGTAAATTGGACAGTGCAGTTAGATTAACAAGAATTGAAGCTTTCTAGTCATCAATGTCTATGTCCTGGGATTTTTTGTTTGTTACTTACAACCTCATGCATATCACATTAGCCTACGTTAGCTCAACTGTCCCGCGGGGGGGGAAACACCGATCCTGTAGAGGTTACGAATTAAAATGTGTTCGCATGATAATTCCTGTTTTTGAAGTCCAATCTTTCAAGGTGCGGGTAGCCTATTTTCCTACAGCAAAAATTGTCTTTATATTCTTGCTGAATCTTTTTAACCCTCCTGTTGTTTTCGTTTCATGTTAATTAATTCTGTGTTCCCAGTCCAAAATGACCGCCCCATCATAGCTGATTGTAAATACATTATATATGTATTATTACCTAATGTTGTGTTAGATATTTTTATCAACTTAACTTGTAATGTTCACAATAACTTTTCAACTTCTTTTTGCTATTTATGGCCTGTAGCCCTCATTGACCTGAGCTCATACAACTAGTTTTTGAGTAGAAAAAGCATAATGTATGGATTATTTTGACTATAACAAATACTCAGATGAAACGTATTGTGCTATTTATCACAGATTACTTTGTGTCAAAGTTTAACAAGGACATTTGTTTTGAAACCATTTCAAATTTTCAAATAGTGGCAGTATTTTGTCATCAACCCGGGATATGACGTATGTTTTTGGCCCTGAGGTCATCCTGATAACATTTTCAGCTGACAGCCGACCTCTCCTCTCAGGTGGGGATGAAGACCAGGACAAATTCCCATTATTTGACCAGAATGTAACAACCTCAGCAGGACCCTCTTCCTCATCACTGGATTGTAACAACAACCTCAACAGGGCCCTCCTCCTCATCACTGGATTGTAACAACAACCTCAACAAGGCCCTCCTCCTCATCACTGGATTGTAACAACAACCTCAACAGGGCCCTCTTCCTCATCACTGGATTGTAACAACAACCTCAACAGGGCCCTCCTCCTCATCACTGGATTGTAACAACAACCTCAACAAGGCCCTCCTCCTCATCACTGGATTGTAACAACAACCTCAACAGGGCCCTCCTCCTCACCGCTGGATTGTTCCACATCGGTTGTCTCTTGGTCTGGATCATATTCTGTGTTGTCTTCAACTTCTGACACTTCCTCCTCTAATGCATCTTCACTGTCAGTTTCCTGGCCTCTCTCCTCCTCACCAGTGTCATGATCAAAGATATGATCAAGAGCCTCACATACAGTATATCGTTTGGTCATTGTGCTGCCACAAAATGAATTGTAAGCAAGGCCTCAAAAAAGCTTTATGAGCTGTGAGAAAAGTTCTATATAGTATTGAAACAATGTTGCGATTGTTTGTGAAAATGCCAAAAGGTGTGGTTCCTGTGGGGGAAAGATTCTATTGGGGAAAGGTTCCCGTGGGGGTTGCCATGGAAGCCAAGAAGGGGAGTGAGGTGTGTGTGTGTTTGCTCAAACACGCATGCATGTGTGGGTCTGGGAGAGGAAGTGTGTCCATCTGATGAATGGGCATGTGCCTGAACTCAATTTTATACACTAATTGTAGTCTCACCCATTCATTTCTAATGGCCGGTCATTTTTGACCAGGAACACCACAGGTGTACAAAAGTTAAATAAAACAGACCAAATTTTTATGAAAATCATCAATGTATTTGTGTGTTCAGATGCCCTGTGTGGACAAAGTCATCGAACCTTCAATCAGATTAAATCAGATTAAATTAACTAAATGTTTCAGAGAACCTTTTGAGCCTGTAATCAAACCCACAAATGCTGATGCTCCAGATACTCAACTAGTCTAAAGAAGGCCAGTTGTATTGCTTTTTTAATTAGCACTACAGTTTTCAGCTGTGCTAACATAATTGCAAAAGGATTTTCTAATGATCAATTAGCCTTTTAAAATGATAAACTTGGATTAGCTAACACAAGTGCCATTGGAACACAGGAGTGATGGTTGCTGATAATGGGCCTCTGTTTGCCTATGTAGATATTCCATTAAAATCAGACGTTTCCAGCTACAATAGTCATTTACGACATTAACAATGTCTACACTGTATTTCTGATCAATTTTATGTTATTTTAATGGACAAAAAATGTGCTTTTCTTTCAAAGACAAGGACATTTCTAAGTGGCCCCAAACTTTTGAACAGTAGTGTATATTTGCGGGGGCGTGTGGTTCGCCGGTGACCTGATATACTCACGATTAACTTTAATCCCATGAAGAAAAAAAAAAAAAAAGACAATTCCAAAAACTCTATTACTCTAACAGCTTTTGTGGATATCAGCCAAGTCCAAAATGTCCCAATAGGACTTCATCAGTGTTCCCCAATTCTGTCCCAGCCCTTTCACCCGAATGTGTCCGCTCATGCACTCCCATCCATTTATGGATTTAAAAGGAATTAGCTCATGTTAAATATAATAGGAAATCTGTCTACAATCTTCCCATGCTTACACCAATGCAATATTTTTACACTTCAGGGAGAAGGGAGGACCAATGCTTTTGGAGTTCATGATTTTAAGGAGAGAAAATAAGTCTCTCCAGTGCCGGAGTTCGTGCCGTTCAATTAACCTTGCTCTAACCTTCCACAATAGCATGGGCAGAAATATACAGTCTTGCCAAACTCAAAACCTGGTCTTCAATGAGACAAAGAGGAGAGGAAAGAGGAGGAACATTAGCTAGAGCCCTTATATAGACCTGTGAGGGTCTCTCTCTTTCACACTCTCCAGGGCTCAGCGATCATTTGAGGATAGTCCGGTTAGATGAAGCCTTCCAGCAGAGAAAGAGGAATGAGGATGTCATTTTTGTGTTCCATTTAGACCACCTGATACATGTCTATTGTAAGTCAGGGGCTCAATTCTTAAAGTGCTATTTGTCAGCGACAGGCTCTGATAGATTAACTAGGAGAGTCCGCTGGCGCCCCACTCCCACTGCAGCGTTGGTTGCTCCCTGGCCAGGGTGGCCCTCAGATCCCCGTTCTGCTCCTCCATCAGAGGCTCCATGAACACCACCCGCTTGTTGATGTTGGCCTTGGTTGGGTCCCTGTGGCTCAGTGTGGGGGAGAAGATGGAGACCAGGGTGTTTGGGTCGTAGGCTGGGATCGGGATGGCCGGAGGCAGGGGCTGCTTACAGCACCCACAGCGGCAGGGCGTTAGGTAGAGGTACATTAGGATGACTACCAGGGTGACCACGCAACCCAGCAAGGTTGTGTAGCCCGTGTTGAAGGTGTCAGGCATGGGGCGGATCACGGTGACATTCACCTCCCTGGTTGCATTCAGCATGTGTTTGTAGTCCAGGGCTGTACACAAGTAGACTCCCGAGTCGTTCACCTTGGCTGCTGGGATCTCCAAGGTCCCGTTAGGGAACACGTTGATGAGGGTGTCGTTGAAGCTCATCTGGGTCAGGTACTCCTGATTTGGCGAGACCCACGTGTATGACAGCTCTTTACCTCGGAGAGAGGTTTGGCAGTCCAGACGGACCCTCTCCCCCTCGTTCACCATGAGGTTGGAGAGGAGAACAGCCATGGGCAAAGAGACCACCTTCCCCACTGTGCAGTTTTGGAAGTAGAGGGAGTGTCGGAGGAATCGGACCGAGGCGCGCGGCTCGCCGTAGATCAGGCAGGTGTGCTCATCTGTGAAGTCCCTGACCGAGTCGAAGCCCCTCTGTTCCCAGTGCCAGAACACACTGTACATGGAACACTCACACAGCAGAGAGTTGTTATGTAGGTACAGCCCCTTCTGCACTGACCCCGGCAGTGCCTTCACATCCTCCCAGGGTAGCGTGGTCATACGGTTGGAGGACAGGTCCAACATGGTGAGAAACGGATGACTGTGGTCCTGTATGGAAAAGAAGGGGAATTCTGTGACTTGGTTGAGGCTGAAGTAAGCCTTCCTGAGGCTGCTCAGACCGCTCAGCGTCCCACCCTCCACGCGGGTGATACGGTTGTTGTAGAGCAGCAGCTCCTCCAGCCTCCACAGACCCTGCAGGAAGTGCTGCTCCAGCACCCGCAGCCTGTTGGAGGACAGGTCCAGGTGACGGAGGCTGGAGGTGTTTTGGAAGACCCCATGGCCCAGCGTCGTGAGCTGATTGTTTGCCAGGCGGAGGGTGTCCAGTTTGGTTAGGCTGGAGAAGCTGCCGGGGCCCAGCCAGCCCAGCCGGTTGTAGCTGAGGTCCAGGGTGACGGTGGTGGGGGGCAGGAGGAGGGGCAGTCTGGTGAGGCCCTGGGAGCCACAGCTCAGTGTGTCTGAGGTGCAGAGACAGATGGAGGGGCAGGTTCCCTCTGTGGAGTGGAGGAGGAGGCACAGCAGCACTACAGTGTCTGGAGAGAAGAGGGAGGTCATTCTGCTCTGGCCTGGTCTCCTAGGAAGGAAAGAGATTTGTTATGTAAATGACCCACCATGGTTGAATGAATGCAGTGGAAAGAGATTGTCAACGACCAGTGACTATTACAATGGTCAGAATACTTTTACAAGGCTGAGAATGGAATAGAGTATAAACCATAAAAAGCCTTTAACCTATAGGTCAGTTTTATCATGCATGCACAAACCTAATGTATCCAGGGATACAGAATTTAAAAAAGAAATACAAATTCTTATCACATGACTGATCACATATATCTTATTGTAAAGTGTAACTGAACATTTTGTTTAGGAAGAAACAGTCACAGCAGTAACAACTCTTTGAGATATCCTGATGCATGTTTTTCCAGAATGTTCTGACTTTGTAGTCAAGAGTAGTAGTACAGGAGTGGAAGAACAAGGGGTTAATAAAGAAAATACCTTTTACCTGAAGAGTACTTTCCCTCTCTGTACAACTGACTCAAAGGTTTGTCATCGTCCTCACCAAAAAGCAATTAAAACCGCATCGCTGCCACTGATTTAATAAGTGTCATGAATCAGATAAAAAAAAAACATGAAGTTATTCAGATATTCGCTCTACCACACCTCCAAGACCCGCTAAAACTAACTGCTCAAACAGCACGGAATCCTGACTGTTTTGTCTCTTTCTCCAAAGTACTATTTAATTCTAAACAATCCTTCACACGAGTATCCAACTGTTCAGTCTAACTTCAGGACTTGTCCTTTTCCCAAAAGTAGTACTTCATGTTAAGCGAGCCACAGGTATCCAACTGTTCAGTCCGAAGTGAGAGCTTATGATCCCTTTCCCCAGCCAGAATCCTGAGCAAAGATGTCACTACTCTCCTCTTCTATCACTCACTCAGTCTCTGTCCACTGGTAAAGTTGCTCTGAGGGCTTTATCTGTCTGCCAAATGTGAGCGGTGCTTTATAAAAAAATCCTGCAGTGCTTTGCGATGTTACAAACACAGCTCACTTAATCTCCTACAATCCCCTCCTCCTGCTGTTTGTCATTTAGAGCACAGCCCTGTCTCCCTCACTGTCATCTTTAAATAATGATGCTTTCCCTCCTTAGTCACTACTGCTATGTTTTCTCTCAATAAATTCAATCGACTTTATTGACATGGCGAATTAAATCACTTGCATTGTCAAAGTATACATATAACAACAATGGTTGCACTAACAGTAATAAGGTAACAATAATAGTAGTAGTGAAAATTATTTTAACATTAAAAGCAACGAGAATAATGAATTAAAGTAATAGGAGGCTAGTTTTAACATGGTTGAAGAGTCACATGGCATGAAAGACAAAACAAAATGGCAAATGCTACTGTTGCATTGTACATTTCACTGGTCGTCCCTCAGGTTGTGGGAGGAGGTCGTATATTTGGCTGCTAAAACTGCACATTTTGTTTTTTCACCCAATAATATATTGATAGAATTTGAAACTTTCTAATTAATTTTGGGAAAGAAAGATTCTTAGGTCTGAGTATTTGTTACAGTGTAATAGGAAATGCAGCTCTGTCTCTACCTCTCTCCAGAGGTAGAGTGAGCACAGCCTGTCCTCTCTGGGCAGCCTGGTTTGCCTGTGATCACCGGTCTCTATGGCCAGCCTGTGCTCACTGTCTGTCTGTCTGTCTGTCTGTCTGTCTGTCTGTCTGTCTGTCTGTCTCTGTCTCTGTCTCTGTCTCTGTCTCTGTCTCTGTCTCTCTCTCTCTCTCTCTCTCTCTCTGTCTCTGTCTCTGTCTCTGTCTCTGTGTCTCTCTCTCTCTCTCTCTCTCTCTCTCTGTCTCTGTCTCTGTCTCTGTCTCTGTGTCTCTCTCTCTCTCTCTCTCTCTCTCTCTCTCTGTCTCTGTCTCTGTCTCTGTCTGTCTCTCTCTCTCTCTCTCTCTCTCTCTCTCTCTCTCTCTCTCTCTCTCTCTCTCTCTCTCTCTCTCTCTCTCTCTCTCTCTCTCTCTCTCTCTCTCTCTCTCTCTCTCTCTCTCTCTCTCTCTCTCTCTCTCTCTCTCTCTCTCTCTCTCTCTCTCTCTCTCTCTCTCTCTCTCTCTCTCTCTCTCTCTCTCTCTCTCTCTCTCTCTCTCTCTCTCTCTCTCTCTCGTTCTCTTCTCTCTTTTAACCTAACTCCTGTGACTCTCTTTCTGCCATTAACAGACTGGGGGTTTAACATTAAATATTCAATACAGTGGTCATTGCCTTGTTGACAGTGTTCTTTCTACTTGATAACTGTTCAAATTGATGAATCCCAGAGGATTAATAGAGGGATATACACTACATGTATGTAAACCCCCGATGTCTCTCTCTCTCAACACATTTTTTTTCTCTCCTCTCTAGGTTTGCAGTCATTAATGGTTCTCTCTCCACATCCTTTTCTCTCTGTGTGGCAGGAAGATGTCTATTCCTCTCCACCCACCTCTCCTGTGCACTGTGTGGGTTTCTCTCCTCTCTCTCCCCCTCTGTCCCATCCTCTGTGGAAGTCTTTGATCGCTTCCTCTCTCTCTCTCCCCTTTCTGTCTCTCTGTGAGTTTGGCTCTCGCCTCTTTCTCACTCTGTTTTCTTCCCTTCCATCCACTTCCTCTCTCCTCTCTGTGGATTTGGCTGGATAGATGCAGTCTATGCCTCTTGGTCACGGTGGTCCTGACAGCTCTGATTTCTGTCACAGTGCATTAGGTTTACCTCCCAGATACCACCTCCGCACTATACCTCATCGCCAGTGGGCCCATCCTGACTCCCACTCACTCATACAACCACAGTGCCAACCTGAGCCAGCCACGGGTGTAATGATGCATCTGGATCAGGCTTACTGACAGAAGGTGAACAGAAGGATGCAGGTGAGTATGGGGATTGGCTCCACACGTAGCTGTAGTACGTAAGGAATCCGATTTTACAATTCCTGAGATTTGTTAGATTAATCGTTTTTTTTTTGTTGAGTGAAATGTTATCCGTTTTTGATATTTGTGTTGCTCCAGGACAACCATTTGTGTAGGTGTTTTGATTTCAACAATAGTGGGTTAAAGATACTTTTATTATACTCCATGTTTATGTCGTGGGCATATCACTGCCATGGATAGATGGGAGAATTACACACAATCTTGCCCCAAGGCTGTTGTTGTCAGTCAGCTTGGCAGAGATACACACACCCACCCGCACATCACACATGCGATCCTTGCATACATTAAATGTGCTTGAAAGTATTCCAAAAGACCTTGAAGGTGTTATTTTGAATGTGATTTGTCCAATCTTATCCAAATAGTGAAGCAGTTCATGTAATAGAATGGCTGTATAGAGATAGCTGTTTAAGACAAAAGTATATTGACAATTTTATAATAAATGAGTTGCTCCCACCATATAGATAGGGGCCTTAATCCCATACATGATAGTGTGCTAATGTGTTCATCCCCTAGATGAGCTGTAGACCTCTGCTTGAGAGCTGGTTCTTTCAAGTGCTGTCTGCTGTGTGTAGACGTGCTTCTCAGTCAGGTCGAATGGATCTCTCAGTATATGACAGTTGTGGTGGATATTTTGACAGCTATAACAGAGGGGTCATGATCATGCCCCGCTGGGTGTAATGTTATTGTAGCCCGTAGCCTCTGTCCATGCATTGGACATTTCAGGTTCTTGTGATATACTGTATATTGCATTTGATATATTTTTTTATGTAGTTATCATTAAAAGGGAGAATCTATTCCTGATTTAGAGAATATTAAGTGATTGGTAACCCCATTCAGCTCCAGTGACCTATTACAATACATATAACCCTATTGGCCTACATAATGGGTCCTGTGTGTGTTCTTGAATTTGTTGCTTGATCACGCACTCCTAAGAGAAACAATTCTGATGCTTTTTCCACTGATTGGTCTTTTGACCAATCACATCAGCTCTTTTCACATCAGATATTTTTCATAGCTGATTTGGTTGGTCCAAAGACCAGTTAGTGAAAAAAATATCAGAATTGGGCTGCCTGTGTAACCGCAGTGTAAGAAGCGTATAAGCCCATAACGCTCTAGTTACAGAACATACTGCACTGTAATAACCTCTACAACCATGTCCATGGTATTAGGAGCCTTCTCATCTACACTGGATGATTGACTGCGAGTCCTGTCTATCTACCTGCTTTGCAAATCCTACCTCCTCCCCTGCATACATTTGATTAGACTGAGCATATATGCAAACTAGTGCTATCAAATCAGCCAGGTTCAGAGGGGACCTCAAAGCATAAACCCTGACCCGATGCTTCCTGCTCCCAGCAGTAAGTGATTTGCTGCACACCATCTGCTGCCTGCACAGGGACAGTTACAGTGTGCTGCACATGGAAATGTCTGCTCTTATCGTGCCCTTCATGTCCACTGTAAGCTACTATCTCTGTGGATGCACAGATTGAAAAGATTGGCTCATTCTGGGAAAGCAGAAGTCGTTCTTAGTTTTAGTCAGATGAACAGCTGCAAATGTCCGATCACCTCTGCAGCTGTCCTGCCAATAGAAGAGTGGCTGAGCTGCTGTCTTGTGGTTTGAACCATGGGTCTCTGTTCTATTTTCTATTGTATTCTTGGAGATCACCAGCATGCATCTCTCTGGATGCAAGTAGCTGTAATTCTAATGCATGGGCAAACTGTGACAGAGAAAGAGGGAGGCTAAAGTAGGTCCATCTGTCTGTTTTGACTATTGATCCAGCTGAATCCAGTGATCAACTCTGTAAACACATGTTGGGTTTGTCAATCCTAACGTGTTTGTATAGCCTCCTGTTCTCTCCCTGCCAATTATTAACTTGTGAATATGTACCCACTTAATTACCCTCCGTTTGAGCAGCTTTCTGTTAGCCCGGCCCACTGCCAAATTCTCAAATATGAATGAGTCAGCGGTGAGGATGAATAACAACATGGAGTTTAGTGTCTATTTATTTTGGTATCATTTTGCAGTCTGTATTTTTCACACAGCGGGGACAAGTTTTCTAGTATGTTCAACGATACTGTTTCATTGTGATGGGAAGGTAAATTGTAGATCCATGCACCCCTTGAATAATGTAAAGAAACATGTACTCTCCTATTTGAAAATGTCAGCGATAGCAATCCGATTTTATAGGTTACATAGAGAAAGAAGTTGCATATGAGACTTTGCACTCAAGTTACCCTACCTGGCAGTCACAGTTCAGGGAAATGCTTGGATGAAAAGGTTCAAGCCTGCCATCTAGTGGCTGGTGAAAAGAAAGATCAAAACATCTAGTCAATACTACAATGAATGTCCATTTCTCTCAGAAAAAAATACTATTAGATACATTGCTACAATAAGTGGATTAAACATGTGGGAATACAAAGCACAATAAAGCATACAAAATACTGCAAATATAATTCCTTTTGAAATATTGGAGAAAAGAGATGATTCTCTTTGGGATCAGATACTGCCCAGTACATCTTCCCTGTCAAGCACATGTTTCCTGTTATATATTTCTCCTGCTAATGTATGTCTGGGTCTGTGATTGCAAGTCAATAAACATTTAATTGTGTGCAGAACAAAGGCTATAGGCTACTTGTTGTTTTTAATGCTTCCATGTTACGTAGCCCCTCACTGTCCATTATGATTACTAAAGGATTTCAATTAGAACTCAAAGGGATTACTACAACAGCTTGCTGCTTTCCCCTCTTCTCATGATAAATTATTATGTGTTGTGGCTGGACTTTGGTAATAACTGCACTTGTCTCTCTGTTCCATTACTGAGGGATATGAGTTGTGAATGAGATCAGTGACTACTCTGCTATCAGTGATTGTGCTATAAAACATTATGGGCCAGAACAGAGTAAATTACATGACGTGATGGTGAGCGGGGTGCTCCCTCCTCTCCTCTCTTGGGTCGTTCCACCTCAAAGCACAAGAAAGAGGATTTTGACACCCACCATCTCAGATTGTTCTGAAATCGTTTCTGTATTTACTAACATATATGATTAGCATTCCTGAAACATTATTTTGTTGAAATAAAATTTCTGAGAAATTAAGGTAATTGATTACACCCAAATGTACCCTTTTTTTATTTATAGGATTCAGATAATATTCTAAAAATATAGTACTCAACATACAATTTGGACCAAACTTATTCCTACCAATGAGTAAGACATGACGAATCCCCCAAAATGGTCCAACGCCAGCCATGGACTACTCACACCCCATGCCAATCCAACAACCAGTATACAGTATCAGTTCAATATGTTTGACAAGTAGTATGGACCTGCTGCTTGGAGTATTTCTTCTCCATACTATGTAATGTATTCCCTGTGCATCTAGTTTATTCTCCCCTGATCAAAGACATTAGTAATTGAAGTCACTTGCATTATTTACCATAAAGTAGTGTGAACGTACCTGTTTTTTTAAACACTAGATGCTGCTGTTCCTGCTATGCCACCACACAGTTTTGTCCATTTTGCTGGTCTCTTGTGTTTATTAAATAGATCACAACATTTTCCTTGCAATTTTAGGTAGAAAACCAATTTGTCTCATGATGAAAATAATCATCCTCACAATTAAAGCCGGTCCTCCATGAACGCAATTCAGTTTGTCCTTCTCTTAGCAACCTAATGCTTCAATCCAACTCTCCTTAGATAGTCCAACAAGTGGCCGCTCTGAGAGGGCTATCCCTATGATGTAATTCTCATATGAAGACTTTGATGGATAAATGGGCTAGGGACTAAAATGGTGTGACAAGACAACCATAATAAAAACAGTTATATATGTATTGGGATTAATCCCATAATGTTGAAACCATTAGAACTGCTGTAGCCAAATGGTTTGCTTGTTCACCAGGAATTGTCTAACAGCAACTAATCCCTTTTTTAACGGAAATAAACCACAGACAAAGGGGCTGTTTTTATGGACACACATTAAGCCTAAAACAAGGACAAACTGAATTGATTTCATGGAGGACTGTCTTGAAATGTGAGTATGACCACACAATTTATTTTCATCATGAGCCAAATCTATTGGTTTTCTACTCAAAGTTGCAATGGAAATGTTATGATCTATTTAATAAGCACAAGAGAACAGCAAAATGGATGTGTGCGGTATAGCAGGAATAGCGACATCTATTGGTTAAAACGTGGTACTTTCATACTACTTTATGGTAAATAATGCAAGTGACTTCAATTAATAATTTCTCTGAAAAGAGGAGAAAAAAAAAAAATCACCAGATTCACAGGGAATACATGACATAGTATGGAGATGCAATACTCCAAGCTGCAGCTTCATACTACTTGTCAAACATAGAACTTATACTGGTTATTGGTGTGGGGGTCCATGGGTGAATTTTGATTTTTTTAAATATTCCTTGGTAGGAAGTAATTTGGTCCAAATCGGATGTTGGGCAATCCTACCTGTTTCTAACTACAGAAACCATTTCAGAAGAATTTGATATGGTGGGTGTCATGGCTATCTGAAATGACATGTAACAACTCTGCTCTACTTTTCTTTCCTCTCATCCTCCTCTTTCATCTCCTGTCTGGTAGTTATTAATAAAGACGGGCAGGCCATGAGCTGATTACTGTATATATCCTGTACATCATCTCTATCATTATGGGAGATCGATGTATCTGAGAAATGTCATAACACCCTGATCGATTGGGCCAACCATGATATCATATCAAGGCCATGAAATGAATTATCATTGTCATCTACAGTATATGCTGAGAGAGACATGGGAGGGAGATATGATGGGGTGTGTATATACCAGAGTGTTTGAGGATGGCTCCTGCATCTGTGTGGGTTTTCCAGCAGAGTTTTAGAGAGACAGACAGACAGAGTTTATGATGATTAGTTCCATTATAGCAGTCTGTCACAGAACTGGGCCAGTAGACCCCCCCCCCCCCCCCCCCCCCCAGCCAGCTATGCCAGTTGTGCTGTTCAGTGAGCCTCTCTATTGGTTGTGCAGTGTCTCTGGCTCTCTCTGTCTCTTTGTGACACTGGGGGACATCAGAAGCGATGAGTGTTAAGCAGTTCCATCAAGGATCTCCGGGGCCATCCTCAGAAAATGAAACCGTCTCTAAACAGGTAACTCAATTTAACTCCTGGCCGCCTCTCTGCTGCGCTACAAGCACAAATACTTTCCCAGCTGATTGGATGAGGTAGAGCCAGAAAGGGCAACAGGAGAGGCCTATGCCACCTAAATTGCCTGGATATTGTCAGGGGAAGCTTTTTCCCCCTATAAATGGAGGAGTGGAAACTGAGGAGCAGAAAGGTTCAAGTTTTCCCCCTCCTTTTCAATCAATGAAAGGGACTGGCTTTAATCAGGGCGGTATGGAGTGCTGAAGATGGCAGAATGGAGAGTTGCTCGCCTGGAACCGCTCCCAACTTTACCCACTGTTTCAAAGGAATCTTGATTGTACTGGAGAGGAGACACCTTGTCCCTGCCGTCACTAAGGGATTCAGAATGAAACCACAGGAAAGTGAACAGGTGAAAGTATAATATCAGCTCAAGCTGCAGAAATGCCACTTTGAATTGAAGACAACATATAAAACTACTGCTATATATATATATATATATATCACACACTACCGGTCAAAAGTTTAAGAACACCTACTCATTCAAGGGTTTTTCTTTATTTTTACAATTTTCTACATTGTAGAATAATAGTGAAGACATCAAAACGATGAAATGAAACATATGGAATCATGTAGTAACCAAAAAAAAGGGTTAAAGAAATAAAAAAAATGAGATTCTTCAAAGTAGCCACACTTTGCCTTGATGACAGCTTTGCACACTTCATGCATTCTCTCACCCAGCTTCACGAGGTAGTCACCTGGAATGCATTTCAATTAACAGGTGTGCCTTCTTAAAAGTACATTTATGTGAATTTCTTTCCTTAATGCATTTGAGCCAATCAGTTGTGTTGTGACAAGGTAGGGGGTATACAGAAGATATCCCTATTTAGTAAAAGACCAAGTCCATATTATGGCACGAACAGCTCAAATAACCAAAGGGAAAAGACAGTCCATCATTACTTTAAGACGTGAATGTCAGTCAATACGGAACATTTCTAAAACCATCAAGTGCTATGATGGATCTATCTCCCATGAGGACCACTACAGGAAAGGAAGACCCAGAGTTACCTCTGCTGCAGAGGATACATTCATTCGAGTTACCAGCCCAAATAAATTAGAAATTACAGCCCAAATAAATGCTTTACAGACCAAGTAACAGACACATCTCAACATCAACTGTTCAGCGGAGACTGAGTGAATCAGGCCTTCATGGTTGAATTGCTGCAAAGAAACCACTACTAAAGGACAACAATAAGAAGAGACTTGCTTGGACCAAGAAACACGAGCAATGGACATTAGACCGGTGGAAATCTGTCCTTTGGTCTGGAGTCCAAATTTGAGATATTTGGTTCCAACCACTATGTGAGACGCGGTGCGGGTGAACGGATGATCTCCGCATGTGTATTTCCCACCGTAAGGCATGGAGGAGGAGGTGTTATGTTGTGGGGGTGTTTTGCTGGTGACACTGTCTGATTTATTTAGAATTCAAGGCACACTTAACCAGCATGGCTACCACAGCATTCTGCAGTGACACGCCATCCCATTTGGTTTGGGCTTAGTTGGCTATTTTACGAAGGAGAGGGATGGAGGGCTGCGTCAGATGACCTAGCCTCCACAATCCCCCGACCTCAACCAAATTTGAGATGGTTTGGGATGAGTTGGACCACAAAGTGAAGGAAAAGAACCCAACAAGTGCTCAACATATGTGGGAACTCCTTCAAGACCATTGGAAAAGCCAAACTGTCATCAAGGTAAAGGGTGTCTATTTGAAGAATCTCAAATATAAAATATATTTTGATTTGTTTAACACTTTTTTGGTTACTAAATGATTCCATGTGTTATTTCATAGTTTGTCTTCACTCTTATTCTACAATGTAGAAAATGGTAAAAATAATGAAAAACCCTTGAATGACTGGATGTTCAAAAACTTTTGACCAGTAGTAGTGTGTGTGTATATATATATACACACACACTGGCAGCTTCATTAAATAGTACCCGCAAAAAACAGAGGCGACTCCGGGATGCTGGCCTTCTAGGCAGAGTTGCAAAGAAAAATCCATATCTCAGACTGGCCAATAAAAATAAAATATTAAAATGGGCAAAAGAACACAGATACTGGACAGAGGAAGATTGGAAAAAAGTGTTATGGACAGACAAATCTATGTTTGAGGTGTTTGGATCACACAAAAAAAAACATTTGTGAGACGCAGAAAAAATGAAAAGATGCTGGAGGAGTGCTTGATGCCATCTGTCAAGCATGGTGGAGGCAATGTGATGGACTGGGGGTGCTTTGGTGGTTGTAAAGTGGGAGATTTGTACAGGGTAAAAAGGATCTTGAAGAAGGCTATCACTCCATTTTGCAACACCATGCCATACCCTGTGAACGGCGCTTAGTTGGAGCCAATCTCCTCCTACAACAGGACAATGACCCAATGCACAGCTCCAAACTACGCAATAACTATTTAGGGAAGAAG
Organism: Salvelinus alpinus; assembly: GCF_045679555.1. Classification (NCBI taxonomy): domain Eukaryota; kingdom Metazoa; phylum Chordata; class Actinopteri; order Salmoniformes; family Salmonidae; genus Salvelinus; species Salvelinus alpinus. The sequence goes on along the minus strand of NC_092102.1, from coordinate 37,076,103 downwards.
CAGTCAGCTGGTATTCTGTCTATAATGGAGTGGCCTGCACAGTCACCGGATCTCAACCCTATTGAGCTGTTGTGGGAGCAGCTTGACCTTATGGTACGTAAGAATTGCCCATCAAGCCAATCCAACTTGTGGGAGGTGATTCAAGGAGCATGGGGTGAAATCTCTTCAGATTACCTCAACACATTGACAACTAGAATGCCAAAGGTCTGCAAGGTTGTAATTGCTGCAAATGGAGAATTCTTTGAAGGACACAATTATTATTTCAATGAAAAATCATTATTTATAACCTTATCAACATCTTGACTACATTTCCTATTCATTTTACAACTCCTTTCATGCATGTTAATTTGGAAAACAAGGACATTTCTAAGTGACCCCAAACTTTTGAACGGTAGTGTATTTTACCTAGGATTATTATTAGTTTACACGAAAGCTACTTGGTTTTGACAAAACTGAAAGTGAGTCGGTTCCCTTGCGTGGGAGCCCTGTATCACAGAGGGTTGTGAAATGGATCTCATTATTGTGACAGCTAGATTAGCTCCAATGAGAAGAGGGGCATCATTCTCCTAACATTCATTAAGTCACTCAGTCCCTGACTCTCTTATTAGGCAAAATTATATCATCATAACTTTGACTTTCCACAGTCCTGCTTAGTAGTCAGCGTTAGTGCATCCAGGAAAGTCAATTTGATGAGTGCAATTTAATGTTGAGCTCAACAATGCTATCTTCTATTGTTATTAATTACAATAAACTTAGCTCAGTTAATTATTCCAAATTAGTTAGTTACAATAAATGCCAATGCGGTTGATGCAGTGTCTCTGTCTGTCCTTTATCTGAGAGGACCCACTCATTTAGCTACATTGATAAAGAAACGGGTATCCAAAAGACTCAATTGAGCTCAGGTGCATCCTGTTTCCAATGATCATTCTTGAGATGTTTCTACAACTTGATTAGAGTCCACACCTGTCTATATAAGGTCCCACAGTTGACAGTCCATGTCAGAGCAAAAACCAAGACATGAGGTGGAAGGAATTGTTCTTAGAGCTCCAAGACAGGATTGTGTCGAGGCGCAGATCTGGGGAAGGGTACCAAAAACATTTGTGCAGCATTGAAGGTCCACAAGAACACAGTGGCCTCCATTCTTAAATGGAAGAAGTTTAGAACCACCAAGACTCTTCCTAGAGCTGGGCGCCCGGGCAAACAGGGGAGAAGGGCCTTGGTCAGGGAGGGGACCAAGAACCCGATGGTCACTCTGACAGAGCTCTAGAATTCCTCTGTGGAGATGGGAGAACCTTCCAGAAGGACAACCATCTCTGCAGCACTCCACCAATCAGGCTTTTATGGTAGAGTCGCCAGACAGAAGTCACTCCTCAGTAAAAGGCACATGACAGCCCACTTGGAGTTTGCAAAAAGGCACAAAGACTCTCAGACCATGAGAAACAAGAATCTCTGGTCTGAAACAAGATTGAACTCTTTAGCCTGAAAGCCAAGTGTCACGTCTGGAGAAACCTGGCACGATCCCTACGGTGACGCGTGGTGGTGGCAGCATCATGCTGTGGGGATGGCTTTTAGCGGCAGGGACTGGGAGACTACTCAGGATCAAGGCAAAGATGAACAGAGCAAAGTGCAGAAAGTTCCTTGATGAAAACCTGCTCCAGAGCGCTCAGGACATCAGACTGGGGCAAAGGTTCACCTTCCAACAGGAAAACGACCCTAAGCACATCCAAGACAACGCAAGAGTGGCTTCTTGTAAGTCTCTGAATGTCCTTGAGTGGCCCAGCCAGAGCCCGGACTTGAACCCGATCACACATCTCTGGAGAGACGTGACAATAGCTGTGCAGCCACTCTCCCTATCCAACCTGACAGAGCTTGAGAGGATCTGCAGAGAAGAATGGGAGAAACTCCCCAAATACAGGTGTGCCAAGCTTGTAGCATCCTACCCAAGAAGACTCGAGGCTGTAATCGCTGCAAAATGTTTTTCAACAAAGTACTGAGTAAAAGGTCTGAATACTTAGGTAAATGTCTTTTTTTAATTTATTTTATAAATGAGCAAAAAATTCTCAACCTGTTTTTGCCTTGTCATTATGTGTGTGTGTGTGTGTGTGGTTGGGTGGATTAGGATACATTTTTTTCCGAATGCACTGTATGTGACGATGCATGAAGAACCCACCCAGCTCTTTCAGTAAAGGGCCGTCAACTCTAACTCCCTGTTACTAAAGTGCATCTTCCAAAATATACTACTTGCTCTGAATAGACTTACAAACCTCCCATTTTATAAGAGCTTTGAAAGGGCTGTTCCCCTTCATTTCTTCTTCCGAGTTTAGAGGGCATATGCGTGTCCCAAGTCTAAATAGCACCTCTCCAATAGATCACCAGCATTGATTCTCAATGAACATCCAACCTGCTCTCAGACCGTAGGTCTAATTGAAACATAAAGGGGAGAACAGAAAGCCCAAAGCCCTCCCTTGCCTCACTTCCATCGTTTTGCAAGGTCCAACATGTTTCTGCAATCCAATCGGGCTACAAGGCCACAAGGAGTTTCTCCTTATTTCTCAAATCCCAGAACAAATCACAAAGCTCAGCAAATCTAGGAGGCTGGCCGGCCCGAGGAGTGGCCCCAGGCTTAGATTTGCTTTGTTATTTGAGTGATTACACAATTATTACCAGCCGCCAATCCGCTCGCTGTTGTGTGTGCGTCGTCACAAGGGCACTTCGGGGATTTATGCTGTTCTTCATTATTAAAATTTTAAATAGGCATGCTGATAAAGTTTATCCAAAATGAAACCCCACTTTTAAATAGATTAGTTTCCTGCTGCAAGGCCTAACCCTCGTCACAGGACCAGACTAATGAGAGATAAGGAAAATGGAGATAAGACAGAGGGGATGGAGGAAAAAAGGGAAGTGGAAAAGTGTGCTGAAAAAGTGTCTTCTCCCGCTTCGCTGTAGACTATGGGGAATACAACAAACACCACCATGCTGAAACTTGCCAAAATCCTCACAATCATTAATTAAAGCTAGAATCCTTCATTTAAAACAGTAACGGAGTTCTCCCTGCCCCTGTTTCACCCAAATCCTCAATCATTCATTACTAAATTCTTCTTTAAGAAGGCAAATATCATCAGTGAGAGTTGTGGGAGTATGGAGTGAATAGGAGAGGAGTGCCATAGGCTCCCACTCCTTTTCTATCTGTCAGTGTAGTCCAGCTTAAATTGGCCCTCGCACCTCTGTTTGATTATTTCTTTATCTCTCTCCAGCTGGCTGGCAGTGAGTAACAGTAGTGACCTGCCAGATTGCTTCCTGGACCATATTTCCTGGGATGACTCCTGTGTTGCTGTTCGCTTCTGAGGTCACTGGATTTATGCTGGTTTTTACAAATCTCTGAAACACACAGAGCCACTATTTATTTCATGAACAAAAGTGTGGTTTGATAAATAATGTGTGAAATAAATATTTTCTGTGCTATGGATAGGCTGCGGAACAGTGAGCCAGGTATAATTTCGGTGCAGACATTAACTTCTGTCAATGGTTGTCGGGGAAAGGCGAGGACATTTGACTGTGAAATTAAACGGCTGCAGCTCTAGTGTGTGTGTGTGTGTGCGTGCGTCAAAGGAGGGCATGTCTTTGATCATATGCAGTCACTGAAATGTATTTTCTCTCTTTCACACTTGCACACACACACGCACACCCACCACCTCTGTTTACCTTGTTGCCTTTATGTGGGTGACATTTCTCTCTCTGCCTTAATTATGTGGCTGTCACTCATGTAAACGGTGTCTTTGAAGTCTCCCCCATGTTAATGGCCCTGGCACCTTTTTACAGAGGAAACAGCTCAGCAAGGTCACTGCAGACAAGGCCCCATCTGTCTCTGTGTAGCTCTCCTCTCCTGGATCCCAGATCCACCATTACACAGGCAATCGTCCCACCCCGCCAGTCCCCAGGGCAGGGACAATGGACCATCAATCTGATTTGCCCTGCTTATGACAGTATTGGCCAGATCTCAGCCCACTAACCCCCTTTAACTATTACAAGTATCACATTCTTAATGGTATGTGGTGCGATGGTGTTTAGTGTCTGTTTTCCTGCCTGTATCCCAGACCTTCACATGACTTCACAGCACATTTCATCACACCTGCTCTTCATAGTCACATTTTAAGAGAATACACAGAGAGGGTTGATTCACTAGCGGACTTACCATTAGGCAGAAGAGGCGATTGCCCCAGGCCTCACATCAAGGGGCCCCATGAACTGGGTATAAAAATGTAATTTTTAAAAAACAAATTCTCCACCTGAGGCAAAGTAAATGAATAATAAAAACATTCATCAAAATCCATTTGTTTAAGCTAGAGATGGCATATCTTTATTTGATTTTTTTGGGCTGCGTCTCAATCCACTGCATCCTCCAATGTCAGCCTTCCGCATCTGCAGTGGAATGTGGCCGAGCTATAGCAGTGTTTGTCAGACTAGGAGACATCCCAAAAATAGGTACAGAAACGTCTGTAGCGTCCGAGCAGCTTGGGCTACAAACTACTGTGACCCCTCTATGGAAATAAACATGATGGTGTACGTGTTTTGCTCTACAACCCCCACGAGTGTCTGAAGGTAAGCTGGTACTGGGCCGAAAAATGAATTCAAGTGAATAGGGCATACGAGTAATTAATATTTTATTTCCTGAGCGTTATTTTATCTCTTAGATATAGAACAGACACTTCAAAACACACGTCCTTTTGATTAAATGTTTAACTATCTGATATTCCATGTATGAATCCGTTATTCAATGCATTTCTATGGGCTAATAGCAGTGAGGCCAAATTCAATGTTTCATCAAATATACGGAAAATAAATATAAACAACTGTTTGAAATATTTTTCTGAGTTACAGTTCACATAAGGAAATCAGTCAATTGAAATAAATTCATTAGGCCCTAATCTATGGTTTTGACTGGACATGGGTGCAGCCATGGGTGGGCCTGGGAGGGCATAGGTCCACCTACTGGGGAGCCAGGCCCACCCACTGGGGAGCCAGGCCCAACCAAACAGAATGATATTTTCCCCACAAAAGGGCTTTATTACAGGCAGAAATATTCCTCAACACCCACCTCACCTCAGACGACCCTGCAGGTGAAGAAGACGGATGTGGAGGACCTGGGCTGGCATGTTCACACGTGGTCTGAGGTTGTAAGGCAGCTTGTGGTACAGAAATTAGCATTCAATTCTCTGCCAACAGCTCTAGTGGACATTCCTGCAGTCAGCATGCCAATTGCACTCTGCCTCAACTTTGATTGTCCCCAGCACAAAGTGCACCTGTGTAATGCTCATGCTGTTTAATCAGCTTCTTGATATGCCACACCAGTCAGGTGGATGGAATATCTTGGCAAAGGAGTGATGCTCACTTACAGGGATGTAAACACATTTATGCACAGAATTTGAGAGAAATAAGCTTTTTGTACGTATTGAATACATGAAACGTGGGACCAATAATTTAAATGTTGCAAAATGACCTCCAGCAGGCCACAAATGTGCATGTGTCTGCTCAAACGGTCAGAAACAGACTCCATGAGGGTGGTATGAGGGCCCGACGTCCACAGGTGGGGGTTGTGCTTACAGCCCAACACCGTGCAGGACGTTTGGCATTTGCCAGAGAACACCAAGATTGGCAAATTCGCCACTGGTGCCCTGTGCTCTTCACAGATGAAAGCAGGTTCACACTGAGCACATGAGCACATGTGACAGACGTGACAGAGTCTGGAGACGCCGTGGAGAACGTTCTGCTGCCTGCACCATCCTCTAGCATGACCGGTTTGGCGGTGGGTCAGTCATGGTGTGGGGTGGCATTTCTTTGTGGGGCCGCACAGCCCTCCATGTGCTCGCCAGAGGTAGCCTGACTGCCATTAGGTACCGAGATGAGATCCTCAGAGCCCTTGTGAGACCATATGCTGACACATGCACATTTGTGGCCTGCTGGAGGTCATTTTGCAGGGCTCTGGCAGTGCTCCTCCTTGCACAAAGGTGGAGGTAGCGGTCCTGCTGCTGGGTTGTTGCCCTCCTACGGCCTCCTCCACGTCTCCTGATGTACTGGCCTGTCTCCTGGTAGCGCCTCCATGCTCTGGACACTACGCTGACAGACACAGCAAACCTTCTTGCCACAGCTCGCATTGATGTGCCATCCTGGATGAGCTGTACTACCTGAGCCACTTGTGTGGGTTGTAGACTCCGTCTCATGCTACCACTAGAGTGAAAGCACCGCCAGCATTCAAAAGTGACCAAAACATCCGCCAGGAAGCATAGGAACTGAGAAGTGGTCTGTGGTCACCACCTGCATAACCACTCCTTTATTGGGGGTGTCTTGCTAATTGCCTATAATTTCCACCTTTTGTCTATTCCATTTGCACAACAGCATGTGAAATTTATTGTCAATCAGTGTTGCTTCCTAAGTGGACAGTTTGATTTCACAGAAGTGTGATTGACTTGGAGTTACATTGTGTTGTTTAAGTGTTCCCTTTATTTTTTTGAGCAGTGTATATATATATATATATATATATATATACACTGTAAATATACAGTTGAAGTCGGAGGTTAACATACACCTTAGCCAAATACATTTAAACTCAGTTTTTTACAATTCCTGACATTTAATCCTAGTAAAAATTCCCTGTTTTAGGTAGTTAGGATCACCACTTTATTTTAAGAATGTTTAATGTCAGAATAATAGTAGAGTGATTTATTTCAGCTTTTATTTCTTTCATCACATTCCCAGTGGGTCAGAAGTTTACATACACTCAATTAGTATTTGGTACCATTGCCTTTAAATTGTTTAAATTGGGTCAAACGTTTCGGGTAGCCTTCCACACGTTTCCCACAATAAATTGTGTGAATTTTGGCCCAATCCTCCTGACAGAGCTGGTGTAACTGAGTCAGGTTTGTAGGCCTCCTTGCTCAAACACACTTTTCAGTTCTGCCCACACATTTTCTATAGGATTGAGGTCAGGGCTTTGTGATGGCCACTCCAATACCTTGACTTTGTTTTCCTTTAAGCCATTTCATTTTGACACAACTTTAGAAGTATGCTTGGGGTCATTGTCCATTAGGAAGACCTATTTGCAACCAAGCTTTAACTTCCTGACTGATGTTTTGAGATGTTGCTTCAATATATACACATCATTTTCCTCCCTCATGATGCCATCTATTTTGTGATGTGCACCAGTCCCTCCTGCAGCAATGCACCCCCACAACATGATGCTGCCACCCCCGTGCTTCACGGTTGGGATGGTGTTCTTCGGCTTGCAAGAATCCCCCTTTTTCCTCCAAACATAACAATGGTCATTATGGCTAAACAGTTCTATTTTTGTTTCATCAGACCAGGGGACATTTCTCCAAAAAGTACAATCTTTGTCCCCATGTGCAGTTGAAAACCGTAGTCTGTTTTTTTTATGGTGGTTTTGGAGCAGTGGCTTCTTCCTTGCTGAGCGGCCTTTCAGGTTATGTCGATATAGGACTCGTTTTACTGTAGATATAGATACTTTTGTACCCGTTTCCTCCAGCATCTTCACAATATCCTTTGCTGTTGTTCTGGGATTGATTTGCACTTTTCGCACCAAAGTACGTTCATCTCTAGGAGACAGAACGCGGTATGAGCCGTATTTTTAATTTTAAAATGTTTATTTCACCTTTATTTAACCAGGTTAGCTAGTTGAGAACAAGTTCTCATTTGCAACTGCGACCTGGCCAAGATAAAGCATAGCAATTCGACACATACAACAACAGAGTTACACATGGAATAAACAAAACACAGTCAATAATACAGTAGAAAAACAAAAAAAAGTCTATATACAGTGGAATTCTTGGCGGGTTGTTCACAAACATGGCTTCAAAAACGTTTTTTGAAATATTTTCAGGGGATACTTTAGTCTGACTGGCATGCCAGATGGACTGGTTTGCAGTTTTGCCACTATTCCATTGGTTCCATTGTGCCATGCAAGCTCAATCAATCCCAGCTAAAGTATTTGAAATTATTTCAAATGGCTTTTGAACCCAGGTCTACTGTAGTTGTTACAATAGTGTTTCAGGTAAGATAAGGGAGTTAAGGCAATAAATAGGCCATGGTGGCGAAGTAATTACAATATGGCAATTAAACAATAGAATGGTAGATGTGCAGAAGATGAATGTACAAGTAGAGATACTGGGGTGCAAAGGAGCAAGATAAATACATAAATACAGTATTGGGACGAGGTAGATAGATGGGCTGTTTTACAGACGTGCTATGTACAGGTGCAGTGATCTGTGAGCTGCTCTGACAGTTGGTGCTTAAAGCTAGTGAGGGAGAGATGAGTCTTCAGCTTCAGGGATTTTTGCAGTTCGTTCCAGTCATTGGCAGCAGAGAACTGGAAGGAAAGGCGACCAAAGGGGGAATTGGCTTTGGGGGTGACCAGTGAGATATACCTGCTGGAGTTGTGCTACGGGTGGGTGCTGCTATGGTGATCAGTGAGCTGAGATAAGGTGGGGCTTTACCTAGCAGAGACTTGTAGATAACCTGTAGCCAGTGGGTATGACGGCTGCGTGGTCCCATGGTGTTTATACTTGCGTACTGTTGTTTGTACAGATGAACGTGGTACCTTCAGGCGTTTGGAAATTGCTCCCAAGGATGAACCAGACTTGTGGAGGGCTACAACTATTTCTTTGCTGATTTCTTTAGATTTCTCCATGATGTCAAGCAAAGAGGCATTGAGTTTGAAGGTAGGCCTTGAAATACATCCACAGGTACACCTCCAATTGACTCAAATGATGTCAATTAGCCTATCAGAAGCTTCTAAAGCCATGACATAATTTCCTGGAATTTTCTAAGCTGTTTAAAGGCACAGTTAACTTAGTGTATGTAAACTTCTGAGCCACTGGAATTGTGATACAGTGAAGTATAAGTGAAATAATCTGTCTGTAAACAATTTGTGTCATGCACAAAGTAGATGTCCTAACCGACTTGCCAAAACTATAGTTTGTTAACAAGAAATTTGTGGAGTGGTTGAAAAACGAGTTTTAATGATTCCAACTGTATGTGTGTGTGTGTGTTTTATACCTACAGTACATGGGTCCAAAAAAATCAAAATCAAATAGCTAAATGATCCTGGGTATGATCTTTAAAACAATTCCATATGTTCGCTTACTAGAAACCCAGCACCGGGCCCTTAAACTTTTAGACAATATGCATTGTTTTTGTAAAAAGACAGGTGCTGCTGATAATAATGACGTGGTCGTCGACGTTGGGGCAGAGGACATGCATGTGTAGCCCATGTATCAAATGCTGTCTAGCCAAAAAGAGTAAGTCATGTCATCCTCTTTTTTACCAGACAGCGTCAGATACATGGGATAAATATAGTAAGACAGACGGGCGATGTTACTCTCCATCAGATGCTTTCACCGGTCAGATAGTTTCAGCCACTTGCGAATTGAAAGGAAAGTTAGTGGGTGTGCTATTCATATGGTGGGATTATTTTGGGATGAACGAGCGAAGGTAACCTACTTCTTGAAGTGATTTGTTTGACAATCAGATGAAAACATCATGACTGGTTGTATTCATGGCATATTATTAAAAGGTAATACATTTTTACAGTTAAATTATGTCTTTATTATAAATCCCATAAAAATGTATGGGAGGGGGGGCCTCAGACTGGCCTCTGCATGGGGCCTCCAGATCAATATATCCGCTCCTGGGTTGATGTGCTGGAACAGTTGTGCTGCTGCTGTGCCCTGTATACTGGGCTGAAGGCATAGATAAGTAAGCAATAATGGCATATCCATGTTATGTAGGAGTAGTGTGCTTTCACAGTGCAGCAGCAGCATATCTCTGAGCATAATTCTCTGTGACAGTTACGAAGTTGAAGTCTGTCGGTAAACTCACCCGACCATTCACTTCTACCACTTAGGAAACCAGACACCATTTAAAAGTGCATTGGCTAAACCTTGAAAACCGCCTCCAGACTACCCTCTCTTCTCTTCTCTTCTCTTCTCTTCTCTTCTCTTCTCTTCTCTTCTCTTCTCTTCTCTTCTCTTCTCTTCTCTTCTCATCCTTTTTTCTTGTACTCTCTTCTCTTCTCTCTCATCATGTTAGGAGAAATGGTATTCCTTAGTGGAGCTGACGCAGGAGAATGTGATGTGAATGCTGGTGCTCCCTGCCCATACAGCAGCTCTGATAATGTCTCTGCAATGCATTAGATACCTCAAACAGAGTATGCTTCTTATAAGCCCAAAACAGGAGAGATAGCCAGACAAACAGCACCTATGGCTTACTGTAGGCCAACATGAGGAAGAGGTTAGACATGTAATCTATGTCCTGTATGGGTTACTGCTGTTCAAGTTTGTGTCCACTGGTTTATTTTTTATTTTTTAAAGCGGCTTCTCTTCCTCTTCCCCAACCTCTAATATGACACAAATCCCTCTGACATTGGAATGTTTCTTGTAGTCAGGTTTGCTTAAGGTGTATTAGTACCCTTTTTTTGCTCCAGTGTTTGTTCCGGTTTGTATACAACTGAGGAACCAGCGGGGGGAACCCTGGCATGTGTAGCCTCTATCCCTGGCTGGGTGTTTTAAAGACTGGCCCCTTCTCAAGGCGAGGGTGGTTGGCCAAGCATACTGTACTCCAATCCTGCAGGGGTTTTGAACATGATCCCTCAAACAGTCTCGATTGTTATTCACCTGGAACTGGCTGTCGACTGAGCTCAGACTACCATGCAGCCCAAAATGCCACTGTGGTTCTTCGGCTATATTTTTTCTGTGTTGTTTTGTGTTTCCTATTGTTTTTGAATCTTATTTGATTTGAATCCCCACCTATGAAGTCCCATAGCACCGTTACAAACAGATAGACCAGGCAGGATAGAAAGCCTGATTCATGCACAGTGTCTGCTCTCTCCCCATCATAGCAGACTATTGTCTCTCTACAAATACCCGGATGGAACGACAGATCTGCAGACAGCATGGTGGTGTGAAGCCCTGTTCTCTTTGGCAAGGTAAACGTAGAGGGATTTCACATCAGTTAAAGGGAGCATGGCTAGGACAGGACTACATCTCCTCTCAAGAGCCTGAGCCCTGAGTTACAGATCCACCTTCCCACTGGGAGAAAAATAGTTGAATCAACGTTGTTTCCACGTCATTTCAACAGAAAATGTAATGTGAGGATGCTAAATCAACATAGGAAACTGATATGGATGTAAAAAAAAAAAAAAAAAAAAGTTGTCAACGTAAGGGGATTTAGCCTTTTCTTCACCCAGGCTTTTACCTAAATCCAATGACATGGTGAAATGTTTTGTTGAATTCACGTTAACTCAACAACGTCTGTGCCCAGTGGGTTGTGTGTGTGTGAATATTAGGCTGCTTACCTTACGTGCCTATGGAAATGACATTGATCAAGGTGTAGACACAGATACCTCCCCAGTTCCAGTGTAGCTATATATCCCTCTAGGGAGACATCAGGAAAACATCCTTGGGAGACACCGTTAACAGCCAGTGATGAACCACCATAATCAGGATCATAATTTATGGCGTTAATAGGAAGTGGAGTAGGGCTACAGTGCAGGTATATTCCATTAGACAACTGTTTGTGTTTAGCGATCCAATCCCTGATTAACATGATAAAGAGCATCTCTTTATCTATGAGACACATTGCCTATTTCTTATCATTTATTTTTGACCCCCTTTTTCTCTCCCAATTACAATCTTGTCTGATCGCTGCAACTCCCCAACAGGCTCAGGAGAGGTGAAGGTCAAGTCATGCATCCTCCAAAATAGAAGCCAGCTGCATCAATGTGTCAGATGAAACACTGTTCAACTGATGACCGAAGTCAGCCTGCAGGCACCCGGCCCGCCACAAGGAGTCGCTAGAGCATGATGAGCCAAGTAAAGCCCCCCCGGCCAAACCCTCGCCTAACCCGGATGACGCTGGGCCGATTGTGAGCCGTGCTATGGGACTCCCGATCACAGCCATTTGTGACACAGCCTGGGATCGAACCCGGGTCTGTAGTGACACTTCAAGCACTGCGATGCAGTGCCTTAGACCTCTGCACCACTCGGGAGGCCACTTCCTTTTACTTTCAACCCATGAGTACTGGTTTCAAATTTTCCCATGCTGGGATTTTTTATGTCTTAATCCCTTGGCATATTGCAGGAGATTTTCTTTCTAAAATTAACTAGCCGCTTGAGACTGCATAGATAGCAGCTGCTTTTCTGCCACTTGGCGAGTTTCAACAAACAAAGTGGCTTATTGCAAACGGGAAGCGTTCACACATTAGCTGTTTTTAAGGGCTTCGTGAAATTATAGGAGTATCATGCTGCCGCTTGGTAGAATTTGTGTAAAGCAAACTTATGAATGTGATGTGGGAACCAGGGGAATCTTTAGGAGAAAATCCTGTTTTTGTAGAAGCTCTTTGGCAGCATGTGTGCTTTGGGTGATGTTGCAGTACTGGGAGTAAAAAAACACAGACAACATGGAGGAATTCTAAGGAGATGCCTGGCTGCTCACTCTAGCTGTAAACTCCAATGCGTCTGCCACTTACCAGGGCTAGCCAATCAAACCTGCTCTGGGGCTCTTGTCGAAATTAATCTACCAATCAAAGCATAATCAATCGCACCACTGATAGATATATATTTAGTGGTGCAATAACAATACTTTTCTGCAATGTGGGTTTGATTGAATACCAGCTGTATTCTCAGCATGGTACAGGCAGAGACAATATGGCTTTTATTGTATGGAAGTGTAGTTGGTCTCGCTGTAGGTTTCCCCTCTCCGACCTGCACTGTGTTCCTATCTTCCATACTAAATGATGCCCTGCAGAAAACTGGACGCACATTCCTCCTCAGAGCTACTGTTGATCTGCTACTAACATGGAAGAGGGCCCCCTATGGTGCCAGTGATGATCGTGTGGAGTAGTTTCAGTTTCAAGTATTATTAGTCATATCAATGGGATATGCATGGTACAGATCATCCAACGTAATGCTTACTTGCAGGTTCCTTCTCTGCAATGTATCAACAAAAAGAAATAATACAAGATATGAATATGAACAAAGTAAATGTCTGTTGAATACAATCGACATTTGAGTATAAGTACAATACAGGAAGGCACAATTTATTGTATAATACACTGCTCAAAAAAATAAAGGGAACACTTAAACAACACAATGTAACTCCAAGTCAATCACACTTCTGTGAAATCAAACTGTCCACTTAGGAAGCAACACTGATTGACAATAAATTTCACATGCTGTTGTGCAAATGGAATAGACAAAAGGTGGAAATTATAGGCAATTAGCAAGACACCCCCAATAAAGGACTGATTCTGCAGGTGGTGACCACAGACCACTTCTCAGTTCCTATGCTTCCTGGCTGATGTTTTGGTCACTTTTGAATGCTGGCGGTGCTCTCACTCTAGTGGTAGCATGAGACGGAGTCTACAACCCACACAAGTGGCTCAGGTAGTGCAGTTCATCCAGGATGGCACATCAATGCGAGCTGTGGCAAGAAGGTTTGCTGTGTCTGTCAGCGTAGTGTCCAGAGCATGGAGGCGCTACCAGGAGATAGGCCAGTACATCAGGAGACGTGGAGGAGGCCGTAGGAGGGCAACAACCCAGCAGCAGGACCGCTACCTCCGCCTTTGTGCAAGGAGGAGCACTACCAGAGCCCTGCAAAATGACCTCCAGCAGGCCACAAATGTGCATGTGTCTGCTCAAACGGTCAGAAACAGACTCCATGAGGGTGGTATGAGGGCCCGACGTCCACAGGTGGGGGTTGTGCTTACAGCCCAACACCGTGCAGGACGTTTGGCATTTGCCAGAGAACACCAATATTGGCAAATTCGCCACTGGCGCCCTGTGCTCTTCACAGATGAGACCAGGTTCACACTGAGCACATGAGCACATGTGACAGACGTGACAGAGTCTGGAGACGCCGTGGAGAACGTTCTGCTGCCTGCACCATCCTCTAGCATGACCGGTTTGGCGGTGGGTCAGTCATGGTGTGGGGTGGCATTTCTTTGTGGGGCCGCACAGCCCTCCATGTGCTCGCCAGAGGTAGCCTGACTGCCATTAGGTACCGAGATGAGATCCTCAGAGCCCTTGTGAGACCATATGCTGACACATGCACATTTGTGGCCTGCTGGAGGTCATTTTGCAGGGCTCTGGTAGTGCTCCTCCTTGCACAAAGGCGGAGGTAGCGGTCCTGCTGCTGGTTTGTTGCCCTCCTACGGCCTCCTCCACGTCTCCTGATGTACTGGCCTGTCTCCTGGTAGCGCCTCCATGCTCTGGACACTACGCTGACAGACACAGCAAACCTTCTTGCCACAGCTCGCATTGATGTGCCATCCTGGATGAGCTGCACTACCTGAGCCACTTGTGTGGGTTGTAGACTCCGTCTCATGCTACCACTAGAGTGAGAGCACCGCCAGCATTCAAAAGTGACCAAAACATCAGCCAGGAAGCATAGGAACTGAGAAGTGGTCTGTGGTCACCACCTGCAGAATCAGTCCTTTATTGGGGGTGTCTTGCTAATTGCCTATAATTTCCACCTTTTGTCTATTCCATTTGCACAACAGCACGTGAAATTTATTGTCAATCAGTGTTGCTTCCTAAGTGGACAGTTTGATTTCACAGAAGTGTGATTGACTTGGAGTTACATTGTGTTGTTTAAGTGTTCCCTTTATTTTTTTGAGCAGTGTATTTACACATGTATTGGGGAAGGGGGGACGGGAGGGAGGGTGGCAAGTGTATGGTCAATTATAAGAGAAGGGTACGAATGAAAGGAGACTGGTAAAACAACCCCATACACTGAATAGTAGGTTTAGACTTTTAGAACTTTTAATAGCATTTTAATAGCTCATAAAAGTAGGTTTGATATGTTAATGAGATTTAGCATTGTTCCACATATGTAGTAAAATGTAATTATCTTAGAAAACTATGTTTGTGTTTTACACACCATTAGAGTTACCAATATACTCCACTTTCCCATAAGTACGTTATTCATTATTATTCTCCAGTGGGTAACCATTATTATTCTCCATGGTAACCATTATTGGAGTAAATCTATTACCAGTAATCTCATCATGATTTAACAGCACTGTATAGCAGCATAGAATATAAGGATACTGCATCTGTTATGTGTAATCTCATCATGATTTAACAGCACTGTATAGCAGCATAGAATATAAGGATACTGCATCTGTTACGTGTCATCTGATCATGATTTAACAGCACTGTATAGCAGCATAGAATATAAGGATACTTTATATCCAGAGTGGCGCAGCGGTCAAAGGCACTGCATCTTAGTGCAAGACGCGTCACTACTTTCCCTGGTTCAAATCCAGGCTAAATCACATCCGGCAGCGATTGGGAGTCCCATAGGGCGGCGCACAATTGGCCCAGTGTCGTCCGGTTTTGGCCGGGGTAGGTCGTCATTGTAAATAAGAATTTGTTCTTAACTGACCTGCCTAGTTAAATAAAGGTTAAATAATAATAAGGGTACAGTGTATACACTTTAATGGACTGCATCTGTTATGTGTAATCTGCTAATGATTTAACATCACTGTATAACAGCATAGAATATATGGATACTGCATCTATTATGTGTAATCTGATAATGATAAGTGTGCTGTATAGTAGCCCTGGCCCGCTTTGTCTCCTCTGCAACGTTGAGACTCAGACAAGTGAGTCATGTTAGAACTGACAGCAGATATTTATCACTGCCCGCCTGTTTGTGCCTCAGCTTCAGTACGGACAGTTTTTTTCTGTCAATCTAGCAGCCTATAATAAGCACTGGAGTTTAGCACTAATAACACAGCCTTCACCGTTCATCTCAGCCCCCCTCTGTAGGACAGGAAATAGATCTGAACAGGTTCTGGAGAAACCCTCCCAGGGTATCATCAGTTGGACGCTGCTTGTGTAAATACACCAAAACAACTGGAACGGATTGTGACTGTGCGTGCTGGTGCTGCATATGCATAATTGGCTCCGGGCATTGTTTTCATCTGTGAAATTCAAAAGTTTTGCATCATATAGGAGAAATATACTTTGGCTAACATGGCCTTCTCTTTCAGCAGTTCACACTGTCACTATGAATATGTCCCATAGACCATAAAATTTGATGCATGTCAGGTGTTGTAAAATCACAGGTTTCTTAAAAGGAATATGGCATTTCTCAAAAGGTTCTGCCACCTACTGAAAATACACTTATTATTATAAGAATACAAAACCTGCAGTGGGTCTTGATATGCAAGGGGATGAGTTGTGAAATAACATTAGGATACATTGCACACAGCGAGAGATGGAATTGCTGCTGACTTTATGTTACCTAGGCTATATAAAAGCTTTGGAAAATAGCTGCAAAACATTCTGCATCAACAAACATTTGTGGAAAAGGAGTGACCCTGAAGGAAGCTTTTCTATTTGTTTTTGTCTCAAAGCGGAGTGTAATTATGGAAACCTATCCCTGCAGTAAAGTCATGATTGCTGTTGAAAATTGCTGTCTTAATGGGCTGATATTTGCTTTTAGTGCTCTTTCAAATGACCTTCTGAACTTCGGATGCAACATAACACATCCTTCTAAAAGCATTTTGAAAATGACTAGCTTCATCTCTGTTGTTTGTGCCCTGCTACATTTTAAAGTATCTATCAATCATGTTGACAGGGCTGTGTCTTCCAGCTTATTTCAACCTGTATGTGAGTGGAATAGTGTATTATTTATCCACCAATACGGCTTCTCCTCCCTGATAGATACCTGCAGTCTGAGGATGGCCTCTATGTTTGAACGTAAAAGGCCCCAACTCTGGCAGCACTGGTCATTTTATTGGTTCTTCCCGTTTCCTGCTTGTTGCATTAGTTTGCCCACAGGGATTTCTTTTGGCACATTCAAAGAGATTTGGGTTAATAATTGATGGTGCGATTTATAGACTGTAGTGCCTGAAGTTCAATTGCAAGCATCCACTTAAAAGGAAAGGATTCTTTTCACCCACTGTGTTTGCCGCAGAGAGAGAGTGCCTTGATTTATAACTTAACTTTGATGTCAAGCTACCGTTAAAGTTAAGACCAGAAACATAATGCTCTCAATACCATTTCCGAAGCAATTCCCATCCTTAAAAGATATTATTTGCGGTGAATGTATTAAACATTAAGAATGGAAAGGGATGCAGGATATTGATTAATTGACTACTCTACGTCCAGTATGCCCTCACTGTGTGTATTTGTGGAATGCAGGATGCTTGGCTCTTCGACCGTTAGCATCTTGAGGATAGACCAGGCCTACAGTTTGTCAAACATCATTGAAGTCTGAAAAATATTAATCTTTGCTCTTTTGTACATAGAATGGTTCAATGTTTGTTTGATCAAGAGTCCTTGAATCAACCCCTCGGTTTGATTAGGTTAGATGCAAGCGAAAGGGGTTCTTATTATAACCTAGTGCACTAGAGATGCTCACATTGATGAAGAATGACTATAATTTTGTTAGCCCAGGATACACACACACATATATATATATATATATATATATATATATATATATATATATATATACAAAAGTATGTGGATACCCCTTCAAATTAGTGGGTTTGTTTATTTTAGCCACACCCGTTGCTGATAGGTGTATTAAAATCAAGAACACAGCCATGCAATCTCCATAGACAAATATTGGCAGGAGAATGTCCTTACTGAAGAGCTCAGTGACTTTCAATGTAGCACCGTTATAGGATGCCACCTTTTCCAACAAGTCAGGTCGTCAAATTTCTGCCCTGCTAGAGCAGGCCCGGGTCAACGTAAGGGCTGTTATTGTGAAGTGAGCAACAACGGCTCAGCCGCGAAGTGTTAGGCCACACAAGCTCACAGAACAGGACCGAGTGCTGACCGAGTGCTGAAGCGCATAGCGCGTAAAAATCATCTGTCCTCGGTTGCAACACTCACTACCAAGTTCCAAACTGCCTCTGGAAACAACGTCAGCACAAGAACTGTTCGGCACAATCTTCATGAAATGGGTTTCCATGGCCGAGCAGCCGCACACAAGCCTAAGGTAACCACGGGCAATGCCAAGCCTCGGCTGGAGTGGTGTAAAGCTAGCTGCCAGTAGAAACACATTCTCTGGAGTGATAAATCACGCTTCACCATCTGGCAGTCCGATGGACGAATCTGGGTTTGGCAAAGCCAGAAGAACGCTACCTGACCCAATGCATCGTGCCAACTGTAAAGTTTGCTGGAGGAAGAATTAATGGTCTGGGGCTGTTTTCATGGTTTGGGCTAGGCCTGTTAGTTCCAGTGAAGGGATTTCTTAACGCTACAGCACACAAGCACATTCTAGATGATTCTGTGCTTCCAACGTTGTGGCAACAGTTTGAGGAATACCTTTTCCTGTTTCATCATGACAATGTACCGTGCACAAAGCGAGGTCCATACAGGTTTGACGATCAGTGTGGAAGAACTTGACTGGCCTGCACAGAGCCCTGACTTCAACCCCATCGAACACCTTTAGGATGAATTGGAATGCCGACTGCGAGCCGAGGCATTGTTGTTGTTTTTTTTACTTAAAATCCAATATTGTTCATTGGTTTTGTTTACTATTGGTATTCTTAATTTCTGACTCAGGGAATTATAACTGAATGAAAGCCATTCTACGCACATTTCTGCCATTTCTTAAAACATTTTTCCTGCCACTTCCCAGGGAAAGAATAAGAAAGAATAGAATCCATTCTGAATAGAATAGAAAGTGAGAATCAGCCGTAAGAAGGGCACCTGCTTGCAATTTTCTGAAAGGAACCTGCATTATGTCTGCATGGTTATGAATTCCATTTTAATTTCCTGTTTATTTCTCCCTATGAAGCTATGGAAACTGGAAGCGGATTGAAATGTCATTCACTCCTCGTCTTTCTCTCCCATTGCCTTTGATTTATAGATTAGATTTTCACCTTGAAAGAAAAGAAGGGAGATATTCTAAAAGCAGAAAAAAACGACTTATGACACGACACGGAGGAGCTTAAAGAGAGCTGAAAGGTGGAAGAAATAGGCAAGATATAAAACTCCCATTCAGGCCCACTGATAAAATATGAGGGATTGTCTCAAACAATGTACCAAAACGTGATATGTAGCAAATGAACTGGGCTTTATTCAATCCCAGAGCAACCCTGAAAGTCCCAGTCTCTACTGTGCCCTGTAAAGACAAAGCAGATCATTCTCTTACACACACATTCTGTCAAGCAGGCATAAAATTCATCAGTACACAATCAGTTAGTTGCCTTAGCTCAGATTTCTCTGGCAACGTTGGAAACACAGAGGACTCTTCCTGTGCGTCTTCCTGGTTCTCCCTGCATCTCTATGCATCTCTGTGTTTCCTTGCCTGTGCTATGGTGTGAGTCAATGAGACATGAAAATATAAGGTTGTGTGAGTATAAATGAGAAATCACCAGGGGATCGGAAACCCTGACCTTCCTGTGACCTCTCCCATTTCTCTGACATTGCCTTGAAAGGAATATGTGCATATTTTAATCCGCAGGGACTTGGGTAATGAACACGTAGTACCATCCTCCACCTCATATTTCTCCACTTATTAGGGATGATCATGTGGAATGGCTCAGATACCCATTGTGTATGCAGGCAGTGGAACGGGAAAGTCGCTGGGGGAATATTACCCTCGTGTGACACAGCGTTCCAGCCGCTGTGCTCCTGTGGGATTTATTGTTAAGAGGGAGAGGGGAGACAAGAGGACAGGGGGAGTTGGGGACCACTGAAGCATTGAGCTCACTGAACAGACCGACCCTGGGGATAACTCTGGCTCAGACCAGACCTGTCCCCTGCTGGCCTGAAGAGCTTCCCTCTGTTTAACCATGGAAACAACCCGGGGTCTCTCTAATGGTGAAGCATCAATGCAAATTTTTACCTCAATACTTACACACCTGATTCAACTAACTTCGATTAGTTGCATCAGGTAGGAAATAAACAAAAATGTGAAGAATGTAAGTCTACTCTCCAGTAGTAGTAGAACCTTTCCTAAGGTATATGCTGGTATTGATAGTATATAAGGCTGCTGCCACAAGTGCAGATTTTAGTTGGTATAACTCATCCATACGTAAAGGTGGTGATTTATTTTCCCACCTTATGCGAAATGTCTGTGAGGTCATTTGTAACAGAGTTAATTTTCTTCTAACGAGTACGAGAGATTAATTCATGTGTTTGATGAATGGTTCGTCAGCAGGAAGCCAACCCAAGCAAAGCGCTGCCAGTGGGGGTCTGTGGGGAAAGAATACACCTGGGGCACGTAGCTGGAATAAGTAGGTCTGGCCTCAACCGTAGTGTTTAATTCCATCCTCTGTATGGTAATGAGCCATGGTAGATAAACATGTGCTGAACATCATAGTTCATTTAGAAAAGGAGAGTGTGCACATCCTGCGTGCTATGTGTAATGAACAATGTTACAAATGCATTAGATTAGAAACATTTCTATGTAGGCCTATATGATGTTGAAGGCAGAATGCCCACATTTTCTATCTTACATACTGTAAATATGTATTAAGCAATGTTACAATACACGCTGTTGAATAATGCAGTCAATCTGAAAATGTGAATATTCTACATAGTCATTTATACTCACACAAATTCAAGTTTGTAGGAAAACAGTAGTTGTGTAAGAGAGACAGATTTCGCCCTCAAAACGAATTATAAGAGGATGTAGAACTGCCAATTTCATTTTAAACAAGCCTTTGTTAAAAGCATAAAGCTGCTTCAAACCTATCCGTTGTGGAAGGAGAATAGCAATCATCGCAGAGAAGAAAAGATTAGGAAAATATTTTAATTCCAGACACTGTACTGTTTTTATTCTCTGCGTCTTGGGTTACATAACTCACTGCCACTATTACAAGTCAGACATGAAGCTGCGTGTTTCACCTCTGGTTGGTGAAACACATATGTTCCTGTTCTAACTGGGATTGTTGAGGAGATTGTCTGTACTTCCTGTACTGTCTCTGTAAAGCTTTCATGTTTCCAAAGTCGACATCAAAACAGACAACATTACAATGGCGCCATTAAAATGACACTATCATATGATTAGACAGGGGATTAGTGGAGCTTTAGTACTTTCTCTTTTGTATAGGTGACAACAGTTGTGCCACAACCTCTAAACCCACATACACACAAGGATGATTATGAATCATTGACAAAGAACGTTAACAAATGTCCTCAATTATAATATTCTATAAACGCTTCCTGATAAAATAACTCAAACCCAGGAACACAGCTACTTAGAAGTTCAGGTAATTAACCGACACAATGCCAGGGGCGTTTGCTATCACAATCAAATGTGTGACATCGTCCCTCTCGCCGAATATCACTGCAGACACAGCAACTGCCTCCGCTTATCATTGCACCCGTTAGGGCCACATAGGTTAGTCATAGAAACAAAGGCCCAATCACTCACTAAAATAACCCCCAGAAGATTCTAGAACTGAGTGACTGGAAGGTCAGAACCTCCCGGTTGTTCCACTGTCAGTCATAATACTTTGCCACTCGTTATCGCAACAATAAATGTGGTAAAGAGGTCAATCGAACTCGACCAAAACAATGGATTTGCCATGGAAAAGCGTGGGGGAAAGATCCTAAATCTCCTCATTGCCCCCTAGCAAAATGTATCTACATTTAGGCTGTTGTTTATATGTGTATTTCACATGATGTTGAGGTTAAAATTGGAGTATAATGCGTGTATGGATGTCAACCCCAACACATGTTCATGTCATCACCAATCAACTACATTAAAGTTAAAAACAACTTTGACTACCATCAACGATTTCTGTATGTTAGCTATGCTAACCAGCTTATAAGAACTGGAGATAGCATTTAGCAGTCACTTCTAAACCTGAAAAGGGAAAGCTTCTACATGTTATGCAGCGAAAACAACGCTGCAAACAAATACTGTATATCCAATGTAAGCACATTGTGGGCCTGTTACACTACATAAACCATGACGGATTTGACGAATATCCACTTTGTTAGGACAGATTTGTTGAAAGTGCGCCAATCTGGTCAGTGGAATGTCTATGCTCCATTGAATCCTTTACTGCATCACCCTCCTTTTCCCCAATCAGGAGAGACTATTATTGCCATGGCAACAATAAAAGGAAAACAGCAAATATTTTTGTTTCTAGGTATTTTCACTGGCATGCTGTACTGTAGGTCATAATGTACCAATCAGCTGTTTTTTTGTAGTTATGGACAGGACTTGGATGAGAGGGTGCTGATCCTAAATCGGTTCTTATGGACAGAGAAACCTTTTGACTGGTGCGACAAATGAGACTGCTGAAACATTAACCCAATGTCCACTTGACTGGTCTGTGGTCACTACACATCCCATCACACTTATTGCCAGAGCTGGGGGTGTTAGCCTCAGTGTCTTGGCTGAGTTCCAAACCCAGCTCCAAACACTTACAGCCATCTAATAACTCTTGGCTGCAGACTGCCACTCCTCACCTCTCTGTCACAATGGCTGATTTGTGGGTAATGTTCAAGCACAAAATGGCTGCTGTCCATCACCCAGGTTGGTGCATCACATTGGTTGATGTAGTAGTGAAAGGTGCAGTTAAGACGCTTATCACTGAGCCACTGTTGTACCCCTACCTTCCAATGGTCTAGAGTGTTTAATCCAATACAGATGAAGGATCCTAATTTGATCACACTGTTGTGGCAGGAAATGTCCTGTACAGCAAACTGTGTATTCAAGGTTTAAAAATGTCAGACTTGTGAGAAACTGGTCAAATGAAGATTCTACACCTGTACCTCTCTGTCACATTGTGAGGCTTTGGCTGAGCACTGGGCACATGCCAGCAGACTACAAAGACATAATTGGAGAGGAGCAGGTATGACAGATGGATCACTAGGATAATTGAGAGTGTAGAGAGTCTCAATTATCATTCCTGGAGAGCACCTGCTATACTCCAGGTGTAAACAAGGAGAAGAGCTAGGAATCTGTCTTCACATACTGTGCTTACAGGTACAGCGTGCTGTGACGGAAATGCAATAGTTAAACAAGAGGTTTAAACTCAAAGTGCTTTACATTTCCTGAGGGTGACTCATTGCCTGTTAGCAGATCTGTTGTAACTCCTCTTTCATTCATACAGTGCCTTCAGAAAGGATTCAGACCCCTAGACTTTTTGCACATTTTGTTACGTTACAGCCTTATTCTAAAATGGATTAAAACATTTTTTTTTACTATTTATAAAAAATAAACAAATACTGTATTTACATAAGTATTTTGACCCTTAGCTATGAGACTCGAAATTGAGCTCAGGTACATTCTGTTTGCATTGATCATCCTTGAGATGTTTCTACAACTTTATTGGAGTCCACCTGTGGTATATTCAATTGATTGGACATGATTTGGAAAGGCACACACCTGTCCATATAAGGTCCCACAGTCGACAGTGCATGTCAGAGCAAAAACCAAGTCATGGGGTAGAAGGAATTGTCCGTAGAGCTCCGAGACAGGAATGTGTCGAGGCACAGATCTGGGGAAGGGTACCAAAACATTGACGTAACCGATTGAAACGCTATTAGCGCGTACCCGCTAACTAGCTAGCCATTTCACATCCGTTACACTGGCCGCCTGGCAAAACTGAGCAATCGGGGGAGAAGGACCTTGATCTGGGAGGTGACCAAGAACCCGATGGTCACTCTGACAGAGCTCTATTATAGAGTTCCTCTGTAGAGATGGGAGAACATTCCAGATGGACAACCATCTCTGCAACACTCCACCAATCAGGCCTTTATGGTAGAGTGGCCAGATGGAAGCCACTCCTCAGTAAATGGCACATGATAGCCCACTTGGAGTTTGCCAAAAGGCACCTAAAGACTCTCAGACCATGAGAAACAAGATTCTCTGGTCTGGTTAAACCAAGATTGAACTCTTTGGCCTGAATGCCAAGCGTCACATCTGGAGGAAACCTGGCACCATACCTACAGTGAAGCATGGTGGTGGCAGCTTCATGCTGTGGGGATGTATTTCAGTGGCAGGGACTGGGACACTAGTCAGGATCGAGGCAAATGTTCCCAAGATGGCGTAGTAGTAACACGTCTTTGTCCTCGTCTTGTTGTGTCCCATGTACTGTATATATCTTTTTATATATTTTTTCTTCGCATATGTTTTTAGATTTTTCTAAACCTCAACTTCAAAATATTCTCCTGCAACCCGCCTCACCCAATGTGGTGTGGATCTGCTTTTTCAAAAGTATTTTTCTTTACTTCTGAACCGGAACCCCAACAGAAGGTAGCCAGCTAACTAGCTACTAGCTAGTAGTCATCTAACCACTGCTAGCGGTCATTAGCTAACCTATAGTTCAGAAAATTCTCGCCAGTTTGCACAACGTGATTCAAACCAGAGCATACCGGACTTGTTTTCTCTCCATATCCCCGGATTCCTACCGCAAGCTCTGAACCTTTTCACCTGGATCATCGCAGCTAGCTAGCTGCCTAGCCTGGAGCTAGCCCATGCTAGGCTCATCTCCCAGCTAGCTGAATAGGTTCATCAGCCACTCCTGGGCTGCAATACATATTTTGCCAATTGGCCTGGACCCCTTTTACTGCCGGTCCGGATACCCGCCGATCCTTCACGACTGGACTACCGACGTAATCTGCCCAGGGGGTTCATCAACTGGCTACTACGTCGCGACGTCCCCTGAATGCCCATCTGGTAGCCTCCTAGCCGCGGCCTGCTAGCTGTCTAGAGCATATAGGACTGTTAGCTGAAGAGATTCATCGGCCAATATCTTGGGCCACTATACCTATTTTGCCAATTGGACTGGGCCTCTTTACTACACGGAACCCTACTAATCCATCACAACTGGACTACCGACGTATCAGCACGAGGAGGCTATAACAGACTTCTTCTGCCACGACGTCCCTCTAATGCCCTTCTGCTAGTTTGCTAGCCGCGGCCCGCTAGCTGTCTGAATCGCCGTATCTCCAGCCAGCTTAATTACTCACTGGACTCCTATGATCACTCGGCTACGCATGCCTCTCCCTAATGTCAAAATGCCTTGTCCATTGCTGTTCTAGTTAGTGATTATTGTCTTATTTCACTGTAGAGCCTCTAGCGCTGCTCAATATGTCTTAGCTAACCCTTTAGTTCCACCTCCCATACATGCGGTGACATCACCTGGTTTAAATTATGTTTCTAGAGACAATATCTCTCTCATCATTACTCAATGCCTAGGTTTACCTCCACTGTATTCACATCCTATCATACCTTTGTCTGTACATTATGCCTTGAATCTATTCTATCGCGCCCAGAAACCTGCTCCTTTTACTCTCTGTTCCGAACGTACTAGACGACCAGTTCTTATAGCCTTCAGCCGTACCCTTATCCTACTCCTCCTCTGTTCCTCTGGTGATGTAGAGGTTAATCCAGGCACTGCAATGCCTAGCTCCACTCCCATTCCCCAGACACTCTCATTTGCTTGACTTCTGTAACCGTAAAAGCCTTGGTTTCATGCAGGTTAACATTAGAAGCCTACTCCCTAAGTTTGTTTTATTCACTGCTTAAGCACACTCTGCCAACCCGGTTGTCCTAGCCGTGTCTGAATCCTGGCTTAGGAAGACCACCAAAACCCCAGAAATTTCCATCAAGATAGAACTGTCAAAGGGGGCGGAGTTAGCCTGCAGAGTTCTGTCTTACTATCCAGGTCTGTACCCAAACAATTCAAGCTTCTACTTTTAAAAATCCACCTTTCCAGAAACAAGTCTCTCACCGTTGCCGCTTGCTATAGACCACCCTCTGCCCCCAGCTGTGCCCTGGACACCATATGTGAATTGATTGCCCCCCATCTATCTTCAGAGCTCGTGCTGCTAGGTAACCTAAACTGGGACATGCTTAACACCCCGGCCGTCCTACAATCTAAGCTTGATGCCCTCAATCTCACACAAATTATCAATGAACCTACCAGGTACAACTCCAAATCCGTAAACATGGGCACCCTCATAGATATCATCCTAACCAACTTGCCCTCCAAATACACCTCTGCTGTCTTCAACCAAGATCTCAGCGATCACTGCCTCATTGCCTGCATCCGTAATGGGTCTGCAGTCAAACGACCACAACCTCATCACTGTCAAACGCTCTCTAAAACACTTCAGCGAGCAGGCCTTTCTAATAGACCTGGCCCAGGTATCCTGGAAGGATATTGACCTCATCCCGTCAGTAGAGGATGCCTGGTTATTCTTTAAAAGTGCCTTCCTTAAATAAGCATGCCCCATTCAAAACATTTTGAACCAGGAACAGATATAGCCCTTGGTTCACTCCAGACCTGACTGCCCTTGACCAGCACAAAAACATCCTGTGGCGTACTGCATTAGCATCGAACAGCCCCCGTGATATGCAACTTTTCAGGGAGGTTAGGAACCAATATACACAGGCAGTTAGGAAAGCTAAGGCTAGCTTTTTTTGCATCCTGTAGCACAAACTCCAAAAAGTTCTGGGACACTGAAAAGTACATTGAGAATAAGAGCACCTTCTCCCAGCTGCGCACTGCACTGAGACTAGGAAACACTGTCACCATCGATAAATCCAATATAATTGAGAATTTCAACAAGCATTTCTCTACAGCTGGCCATGCTTTCCACCTGGCCACCCCTACCCCGGTCAACAGCCCTGCACCTCCCACAGCAACTCGCCCAAGCCTCCCCCATTTCTCCTTCACCCAAATGCAGTTAGCTGATGTTCTGAAAGAGCTGCAAAATCAGGACCCCCTACAAATCAGCAGGGCTAGACAATCTGGACCCTCTCTTTGTAAGGTTATCTGCCAAAATTGTTGCAACCCCTATTACCACCCTGTTCAACCTCTCTTTTGTATCGTCTGAGATTCCCAAAGATTGGAAAGCTGCCGCGGTCATCCCCCTCTTCAAAGTGGGAGACACTCTAGACCCAAACTGCTACAGACCTATATCTATCCTACCCTGCCTTTCTGAGGTCTTCGAAAGCCAAGTTAACAAAAAGATTACCGACCATTTCGAATCCCACCGTACCTTCTCCGCTATGCAATCTGGTTTCAGAGATGGTCATGGGTGCACCTCAGCCACGCTCAAGGTCCTAAACGATATCATAACCGCCATCGATAAGAGACAATACTGTGCAGCCGTATTCATCGACCTGGCCAAGGCTTTCGACTCTGTCAATCACCACATTCTTATCGGCAGACTCAACAGCCTTGGTTTCTCAAATGACTGCTTCGCCTGGTTCAACTACTACTTCTCTGATTAAGTTCAGTGTGTCAAATCAGAGGGCCTGTTGTCTGGACCTCTGGCAGTCTCTATGTGGGTGCCACAGGGTTCAA
Organism: Salvelinus alpinus; assembly: GCF_045679555.1. Taxonomy (NCBI): domain Eukaryota; kingdom Metazoa; phylum Chordata; class Actinopteri; order Salmoniformes; family Salmonidae; genus Salvelinus; species Salvelinus alpinus. The sequence continues at coordinate 37,048,790 of NC_092102.1, read as the reverse complement.
TTCTCGGGCCGACTCTCGTCTCTGTATACATCAACGATGTCGTTCTTGCTGCTGGTGATTCTCTGATCCACCTTTACGCAGACGACACCATTCTGTATACTTCTGGCCCTTCTTTGGACACTGTGTTGACTAACCTCCAGACGAGCTTCAATGCCATACAACTCTCCTTCCGTGGCCTCCAACTGCTCTTAAATGCAAGTAAAACTAAATGCATGCCCTTCAACCAGATCGCTGCCCGCAACTGCCCGCCCGTCAAGCATCACTACTCTGGACGGTTCTGACTTAGAATATGTGGACAACTACAAATACCTAGGTGTCTGGTTAGACTCTAAACTCTCCTTCCAGACTCAGATTAAGCATCTCCAATCCAAAATTAAATCTAGAATTGGCTTCCTATTTCGCAACAAAGCATACTTCACTCATGCTGCCAAACATACCCTTGTAAAACTGACCATCCTACCGATCCTCGACTTCGGCGATGTCATTTACAAAATAGCCTCCAACACTCTACTCAACAAATTGGATGCAGTCTATCACAGTGCCATCCGTTTTGTCACCAAAGCCCCATATACTACCCACCACTGTGACCTGTATGCTCTCGTTGGCTGGCCCTCGCTTCATACTCGTCGCCAAACCCACTGGCTCCAGATCATCTTCAAGTCTTTGCTAGGTAAAGCCCCGCCTTATCTCAGCTCACTGGTCATCATAGCAGCACCCACCCGTAGCATGCACTCCAGCAGGTATATTTCACTGGTCACCCCTAAAGAAAAATTTCTCCTTTGGCCACCTTTCCTTCCAGTTCTCTGCTGCCAATGACTGGAACGAACTGCAAAAATCACTGAAGCTGGAGACTCATATCTGCCTCACTAACTTTAAGCACCAGCTGTCAGAGCAGCTCACAGATCACTGCACCTGTACATAGCCCATCTGTAAATAGCCCATCCAACTACCTCATCCCCATACTGTATTTATTTATTTATCTTGCTCCTTTGCACCCCAGTATCTCTACTTGCACATTCATCTTCTGCACATCTATCACTCCAGTGTTTCATTGCTACATTGTAATTACTTCGCCACCATGGCCTATTTATTGCCTTACCTCCCTTATCTTACCTCATTTGCACACAATGTATATCGACTTTTTTTTCTACTGTATTATTGACTGTATGTTTGTTTATTCCATGTGTAACTCTGTGTTGTTATATGAGTCGAACTGCTTTGCTTAATCTTGGCCAGGTCGCAGTTGAGAACTTGTTCTCAACTAGCCTACCTGGTTAAATAAATGTGAAATAAAAAATAAATAAATGAAAAAGATGAATGAAGAAAAGCACAGGGAGATCCTTGATGAAAACCTGCTCCAGGGTGCTCAGGACCTCAGACTGGGGCAAATGTTCACCTTACAACAGGAAAATGATCGTAAGCACACAGCCAAGTCACTGCAGGAGTGGCTTTGGGACAAGTCTCTGAATGTCCTTGAGTGGCCCAGCCAGTGCCCGGACTTGAACCCTATCGAACAATTCTGGAGAGACCTGAAAATAGCTGTGCAGCAACACTCCCCATCTAACCTGACAAAGCTTGAGAGGATCTGCAGAGAAGAATGGGAGAAACTCCACAAATACAGGTCTGCCAAGCTTGTTGCGTCATACCCAAGAAGACATGAGGCTGTAATCGCTGCCAAAGGTTATTCAACAAATTACTGAGTAAAGGGTCTGAACACTTCCAGTACCAATCAAAAGTTTGGACACACCTACTCATTCAAGGGTTTTTCTTTATTTTTACTATATTCTACATTGTAGAATAATAGTGAAGACATCAAAACTATGAAATAACACATATGGGATCATGTAGCAACGAAAAAAGTGTTTAAACAAATCAAAATATATTTTAGATTTTAGATTCTTCAAATAGCCATCCTTTGCCTTGATGACAGCTTTGCACACTCTTGGCATTCTCTCAACCAGCTTCATGAGGTAGTCACCTGGAATGCATTTCAACTAACAGGTGTGCCTTGTTAGAAATTAATTTGTGGAATTTCTTTCCTTCTTAATGTGTTTGAGCCAATCAGTTGTGTTGTGACAAGGTAGGTTTGGTATACAAAAGATAGCTCTATTTGGTTGAAGACCAAGTCCATATTATGGCAAGAACAGCTCAAATAAACAAAGAGAAATGACAGTCCATCATTACTTTAAGACATGAAGGTCAGTCAATCTGGAACATTTCAAGAACTGAAAGTACAGTCGCAACAACCATAAAGCGCTATGATGAAAACGGCTCTCATGAGGACCACCAGAGGAATGGAAGACCCAGAGTTACCTTTGCTGCAGAGAATAAGTTCATTAGAGTTAAATGCACATCAAATTGCAGCCCAAACAAATGCGTCACAGAGTTCAAGTAAGAGACACATCTCAACATCAACTGTTCAGAGGAGACTGCGTGAATCAGGCCTTCATGTTCAAATTGCTTCAAAGAAACCCCTACTAAAGGACACCGTTTTAATAAGAAGAGACTTGCTTGGGCCAAGAAACATGAGCAAATTACATTAGACTGGTGGAAATCTGTCCTTTGGTCTGATGAGTCCAAATGTGAGATTTTTGGTTTCAACCGCTGTATCTTTGTCAGACGCGGAGTAGGTGAACAGATGATCTCCACATGTTTGGTTCCCACCGTGAAGCATGGAGGAAGAGGTGTGATGGTGTGGGGGTGCATTGCTGGTGACACTTATTTAGAATTCAAGGCACACTTAACCATTATGGCAACCACAGCATTTTGCAGCAATATGCCATCCCATCTGGTTTGCGCTTAGTGGGGCTATCATTTGTTTTTCAACAGGACAATGACCCAACACATCTCCAGGCAGTGTAAGGGCTTTTTGACCAAGAAGGAGAGAGATGGAGTGCTGCATCAGATGACTTGGCCTCCACAATCACCCAACCGCAATCCAATTGAGATGGTTTGGGATGAGTTGGACCGCAGAGTGAAGGGAAAGCAGCCAACAAGTGCTCAGCATATGTGGGAACTCCTTCAAGATTGTTGGAAAAGCATTCCAGGTGAAGCTGGTTGAGAGAATGCCAAGAGTGTGCAAAGCTGTCATCAAGGCAAAGGGTTGCTACTGTTTAACACTTTTTTAGTTACTACATGATTCCATATGTGTTATTTCATAGTTTTGATGTCTTCACTGTTCTACAATGTAGAATATTGTAAAAATAAAGAAAACCCCTTGAATGAGTAGGTGTGTCCAAACTTTTTACTGGTACTTTGTTAAATTACCTTTGGCAGCAATTACAGTCTCGAGTCTTCTTGGGTATGACGCTACAAGCTTGGCAGACCTGTATTTGTGGAGTTTCTCCCATTATTTGCAGATCCTCTCAAGCTCTGTCAGGTTGGATGGGGTGCATTGCTGCACAGCTATTTTCAGGTCTCTCCAGAGATGTTCGATCGGGTTCAAGTCCGGGCTCTGGCTGGGCCACAGAAGGGCATTCAGTAAAAATGAAGATAAACCCTTGAATGAGTAGGTGTGTCCAAAACTTTTGACTGGTACTGTATGTAAATGTCATATTTGAGATTATTTATTTTTACATTCGAAAACATTTCTAAAAAACATTTTTTGCTTTGTCATTATGAGGTATTGTGTGTAGATTGATAAGGGAAAACAACAATTTAATCAATTTTAGAATAAGGCTGTATCCGAATGCACTGTATACTGTACATACAAAGTACATATAGTATAATATGACATATGAACAAGGTACAGGTAGTGGCTAAAGTCCATCCAGATCTGAAACCAGCCTGTCCCTTATGGAAAAAAACCCACATGAATTTCACGTTTTCGCATGTGAAGTGTTCCAAAAACACTTTTTCGTGTGATCACGTGATCTTATGGGAAGTTAATGTGGCAACGTGTGTAATTTCATGTTGTCACATTTCTTTACATATGAAAACATGCGATCACATGTGAAATGTTCCCTAAACATGTTTTCAGATGATTTCACATGAATTCATGTGATTTAAAATCAAAATTTAATCAAATTGTATCTGTCACATGCCTCATAAACAACAGGTTTAGACTAACAGTGAAATGCTTACTTACAGGCTTACATACTTCCCAACAATGCAGAGAGAGAGAAAATAGAGAAATAATAGAAAAGTAAAACACGTAATAATAAAAGTAATTATAGATACAAAATAAGTAACGACAACTTGGCTATATACAAGGGGTACCAGTACAGAGTGGATGTGCAGGGGTGCGAGGTAGTTGAGGTAGATACAGTATGTGCATATAACTAGGACTAAAGTGACAGTCATTTTCCACTTAAGAAATCATGTGGTTTTTCTGTAAGGGTAACCCTTCACAACACAAGTGTATGTGGGTGTCATCCACCTGTGTCTATCCCTTAATATCTTGTTTTTCCCCTGTAAGTAGACTGAGATAAAGCATGCAATAACAAAGCGTGAAAAGCTGTAAATATCTGGATTTTGTTCCTCAAAACAGATGGTGCATAATTAGCCACAAGGCCCAGTGACCTTCGTGGCTTTAATCTGATACTGCCCTAACATTGAAGGAACATAAACATCTAACCCAGGTTTGAATATGTATGACTCGAAACACATGATGGCGTGCACTTCGTACAAATCACTCCGACATTCTGGGAGGTCTGGAAGGAAACCCAGGCCCGTTCATTTGTGCCTGGGAATGAGAAGCTTTCCAGGTTAATTAATTTGACAGACGGACCCCATTGTGCTCACTGCCAGCCAAAAAGCCAACCGTATTGGCTGCTGTCCTGAAGGGTGACTTTTTATTGTTCTTTGATTCATGCTTGTTCAAAGGACCACACAGGTCTGCAACCTGTAATTGACTTGAAGAAGTGGGGCTCACACCTTTAAGAGGACATGTTATTGACACTGGTGTAGCAGATAGATTTTGATAGATTTCAACAGACAATATTGGAATCACCATGGTCACAACCATAAACTGTCAAATCCATCTGGCTGATAGAATATGAATTTTGGTTCAAATATGTTACATTTAATTAGGTTTTAGAGTCATAGAGCAACTGATGAGAAGCTAAATTGCTACTGTGTATACCACTGGATTAAGAAGAACATCATTACTTATGTCAACTCTGTAAAACATCAACTCCATCAGACTGTTATCTAATGTCAACTCTGTAAAACATCAACTCCATCAGACTGTTATCTAATGTCAACTCTGTAAAACATGAACTCCATCAGACTGTTATCTAATGTCAACTCTGTAAAACATCAACTCCATCAGACTGTTATCTAATGTCAACTCTGTAAAACATCAACTCCATCAGACTGTTATCTAATGTCAACTCTGTAAAACATCAACTCCATCAGATTGTTATCTAATGTCAAGTCTGTCAGAGTGCTGAAACATCTGATAGAATGGTTATGTTGTTATTGGGGATTTTTTAATTAATAATTTCCCCTATTTTACAAAATATTGAACTTTTATTTTTAGAGGCAGATATATCTCTGTTTCGAGAATCCACTACATCAGTGGCTTGTCAACTCCATCACTGATGGCTAACCCCCTTTTTTTGGGGTCAATGTTCTGAATAAATATTTGAATCACTGCTCTATGCTTAAACAGTTAAAGCTTTTTCTATGCTAGACCTATGGGATAAGGTTTGCGGGAAAAAATATTGTCCCATCTTTTAAGAATCCCTGAGCTCTAAAACAACATGTTCTCTCAGCCTAATGGCAAAATGTGTGAAATAGCATGAGATTACCTATAAAACTGCACATTTTGGAAGTAACAATGGTTAATGTTGTTGAAATTCAAAACACCCTGACAGTTGGTTATTGACAGCTCAGGCCTCTTTTAGGAAGCCATTTCGGAATAGGAGTCATACGTGTGTGTGTGTGTGTGTGTGTGTGTGTGTGTGTGTGTGTGTGTGTGTGTGTGTGTGTGTGTGTGTGTGTGTGTGTGTGTGTGTGTGTGTGTGTGTGTGTGTGTGTGTGTGTGTGTGTGTAATCATGTATACATTATAATGTACATAGCCTTTTCCCATGGCAGATACAATGCCTCATCACATGGTAACTTGTACTTCGCCCCCTGTTCCTGGTGAAATTGAATTTAACCATGAGTGCATGTCTGTGTTTGAGATTAAGTGTGCATGCATTGGTGTGTGTGTGAGAGAGGGAAGGAGAGAGGATCCAAACTGAAGTGCAATCTCAGTCTAAATCACAGAGGGTTCCCAGGGGAAGGGGCCCTCTTCCTGGGGTTAGTCAGTGAATTAAATCACTGTGCAGGACACATTTTTCAAAAGTAACCTTTCCGTTGACAGTGTAAGTGCGAGTCTGGATCCATCCACACGGTCCAAGAAGTGGAATTAGTGTCGTGCATAGACTGCAGTCTCCCAGGTTGTCATTTGTAGGGGCTGTTGCTGCATTTCTCACAGCCCTGCCTGTGTCAGTGTATTCATACTGGAAGAGACCATCTGCCTCTCTTCCCTCTAGTCTCCTCCCTCTCTTCCCTGCTTCAGATCTCCCCAGCAGGCTGTCCTTAACTCTGGTCTGGGTTGAATGGTGTTGCTTTGATAAATACAGATAGCGTTCTCTCACAACTACAGTAGACAATCTCTTGCTTTGTTGGAAGGGATACCAAAGACACATCCTATAGCTATGAGCAGGTGCTGGATATGAAAGTAAAACATTTTGCGGGTGATCTTGTCTTTTATTCCATAACAGCAGTCACAAGGATGCATTTAAACCATTGGGTAATGGCAGGTGAAGTTGGATTACTCCTGGACCACAGCTATATTCTGCTGTTTAGAGTTGAGCCTGATTTTTATATTGAATTCTGCTTCTGCCACCAATGCAGCTAACTGAGATAAATTCTAAACATGACAGAGTTGGGGTTGAATTAATCTCTATTGGAGCTAAATTAATTGGAAATGTGTCTGTTCATGCCTGTAACGTCAAAAGGCCATGTTTCAATTACAGCTACATGATAATACCCTTTAATCTCTTAATTGAGCAGAATTGAGACGTGGCCAAAAATTGACATAATATACAACTCTGAACCTAACCATTACATTCAGCAACTCTGAGATCAATAATGCATTGATAGTTAAAGGGTAAATTCCATTTGTAGTTTGAAAGCATATAATAATGCCAGTGTCACCATTGTTGATGAGCACAGTACCTCGTTTGCTAGTGAGATGACAGAAAAACACATCAATTATTTCCAGTAGGTATCTTGATGCTAATTTGCGAATGAAAGGAGATTAAGATGAGAATGCTACAGTACAGTATGTGTGGACTAAGTACTTACTCAATAACCGTTGAGTGTCAAACTTCCTAAATATTGGGTTGGTTTCTAAGGCATAGATTTAATAAAGCTAAAAGTAATCCCAATTCTGGTTTAGTTGATTAAAAATAATAACATTTGAGATTTTCAACACACAATTGAATGGTTAAAGCTGCAATCAGGAGTTGAAACAATAACAAAGCGTTTTCCCCAACCCTGTTTCGGTAAAAAGCTGAGGGACGGGGCTGGAGAAATGTGACCACTCTCAAAGGACTGACCATCCATGATATCAAAATAGTAGTTTTAACCATGTTTTGAGGCTAGTGTTTACATTGTTTACAAACATTGGAGTAAATTAAGCTAATATGTTGGGTTCTGAAGGGGTACAAAATCTGATGGACCCTCTCTTTCGAACATTATCTGCCGAAATTGTTGCAACCCCTATTACTAGCCTGTTCAACCTCTCTCTTTCATATCGTCTGAGATTCCCAAAGATTGGAAAGCTGCCGCGGTCATCCCCCTTTTCAAAGGGGTAGACACTCTAGACCCAAACTGCTACAGACCTATATCTATCCTACCCTGCCTTTTTAAGGTCTTTGAAAGCCAAGTTAACAAACAGATCACCGACCATTTCGAATCCCACCGTACCTTCTCTGCTATGCAATCTGGTTTCCGAGCTGGTCATGGGTGCACCTCAGCCACGCTCAATGTCCTAAACGATATCATAACCGACATCGATAAGAGACATTACTGTGCAGCTGTATTCATCAACCTGGCCAAGGCTTTCGACTCTGTCAATCACCACATTCTTATCGGCAGACTCAACAGCCTTGGTTTCTCAAATGACTGCCTCGCCTGGTTCACCAACTACTTCTCAGACAGAGTTCAGTGTGTCAAATCAGAGGGCCTGTTGTCCGGTCCTCTGGCAGTGTCTATGGGGGTGCCACAGGGTTCAATTCTCGGGCCGACTCTCGTCTGTGTATACATCAATGATGTCGCTCTTGCTGCTGGTGATTCTCTGATCCACCTCTACGCAGACAACACCATTCTGTATACTTCTGGCCCTTCTTTGGACACTGTGTTGACTAACCTCCAGACGAGCTTCAATGCCATACAACTCTTCTTCCGTGGCCTCCAACTGCTCTTAAATGCAAGTAAAACTAAATGCATGCTCTTCAACCGATCGCTGCCCACACCTGCCGGCCCGTCAAGCATCACTACTCTGGACGGTTCTGACTTAGAATATGTCGACAACTACAAATACCTAGGTGTCTGGTTAGACTCTAAACTCTCCTTCCAGACTCAGATTAAGCATCTCCAATCCAAAATTAAATCTAGAATTGGCTTCCTATTTCACAACAAAGCATCCTTCAGTCATGCTGCCAAACATACCCTTGTAAAACTAACTATCCTACCGATCCTTGACTTCGGCCCTGTCATTTACAAAATAGCCTCGAACACTCTACTCAGAAGATTGGATGCAGTCGATCACAGTGCCATCCGTTTTGTCACCAAAGCCCCATATACTACCCACCACTGTGACCTGTATGCTCTCGTTGGCTGGCCCTCGCTTCATATTTGTCGCCAAGCCACACCTTATCTCAGCTCACTGGTCATCACAGCAGCACCCACCCGTAGCACGCGCTCCAGCAGGTATATTTCACTGGTCACCCCCAAAGCCAATTCCTCCTTTGGCCGCCTTTCCTTCCAGTTCTTTGCTGCCAATGACTGGAACGAACTGCAAAAATCACAGATGCTCGAGACTCATATCTCCCTCACTAACTTTAAGCACCAGCTGTCAGAGCAGCTCACAGATCACTGCACCTGTACATAGCCCATCTGTAAATAGCCCATCCAACTACCTCATCATCATACTGTTATTTATTTATTTATTTTGCTCCTTTGTACCTCAGTATCTCTACTTACACATTCATCTTCTGCACATCTATCACTCCAGTGTTTAATTGTTATATTGCAATTATTTCGCCACTATAGCCTATTTATTGCCTATAGCCTATTTATTGCACACATGTATATAGACTTTTTTCTATTGTATTATTGACTGTATGTTTGTTTAGTCCATGTGTAACTCTGTGTTGTTGTTTGTGTCACACTGCTTTGCTTTATCTTGGCCAGGTCGCAGTTGTAAATGAGAACTTGGTCTCAACTAGCCTAACTGGTTAAATAAAGGTGAAGAAAAAAAATGTTGAGGCATTTATAAATTATTTTCTTCAACAATCAATGGGTACATATCATCCATTTATAAGTCCACAATGTATGTAGCAACTGCAGAATGCCCCTTTAAAATGTTTTCAACAGCATTTTCAACAGCACTGATTATTATTTTAAGCCAGGTGTCAGCGTCTAGGTGATGTGGGTAAGGCGGAGTCAGGCGCAGGACACAGAGATGAGTAATAATAGTAACTTTACTCAAAAATAATCTTCCAACAAGGAGAACGAAATTCCAGAATCACATAAATGAGACAACTGACAACAATAAACACACACAAAACCCTGATGGCTCCAGAGGGTTAAATAGGGAAATCATTCAAACGTAATGGGAACCAGGTGTATACAATACAGACAAAACAAATGGAAATAGAAATGTAGATCGGTGGAGGCTAGAAAGCCGGTGACGTCGACCGCTGAACGCCGCCTGAACAAGGAGAGGCACCAACTTTGGAGGAAGTCGTGACACCAGGTCCATGAAACTGAATTATTATACTATTGATTAAAATAGCAATTTAGTCAGGTTGAGAATTATGGCCCCCTGAATGAGACATCAGCTCCTCTAAGTAATGCTAATTTAACCATTCTCGTTTTTCTTTAAAATGCAATGATAAATATGAAAATAAAAGCTTCCAAATGAAACAAACCTCTCTGTAATGGTTTAAACCATTTCTTTCTACATGGCTACACAAACCATATCCCTGTCCATGAATGGTATACATTATACTCAGTAGTGCTGAATGTCGGCCTCAGCTGAGCTTCCTTAATTTAACGCATAGATTTCCCTTTGTACTTCCTCATTTTTGCAATTTGTTTGCCATGCATCCTTGATTAAAAAATACCCTTTATTCCAATGCATTAGATTTATCATTGTTACATTTTGTCAGTCATCTGTTTAGAGCGCTCATTGCTTTGTTTTCAGGTGCACGCTGGGACACAAGAAGTAGACCATTTATTTAGCTTTACTATTTTCAATCAATATGTGTTTTCTTTCCTGGATCAGCTGATGATGGTCGACAATATCACTAGACCACTAGCCTACAGCTAGACACAAGATCCAGGATTCAGAACATTGAACTTAAACCCTGTAGGAATCCTGGATCTTGGATATCTAGGGAAATGCACCAAGTTCAATGTTCTAATTAAATTGTTAATCCATTTAATAATACATGTAAATAATGTAAGGAAATAAATATAGTGTTTTATGACCCAGGATCTATGAAGACTCCAATCATATAATGTTCACAATGCCTTTATCAATGATTTGTCTGTTTATAAACGTGGTTGTGTGATGACAGCATATAACTGTTAACATTGATATCTTAATGGCGCTTTCAATACAATTGGGACCTCGAGTTTATTTGACTCGAGGTCCCAATTGTATTGAAATTGTATTCCTTTGATTTCCTTTGATTTTCAGTTCGGAAAGTCAGAGTCAGCGATTTCCGAGTTCCAAGTTGTTTTGAATGCGGCATAAGCAGCTTTATCTGAAGCTTGAGTGTATTCATGTGTGTAAAACTGCCTCGGCTGAGAGGGTAGGCTACCGGCAGTGGTGTAGACCTACCCTCTTAGAATGCATTGAAAGTATAGAGAGCGTTACTTTTTTCACTGCGACCGGCAATCGGAGTTTACCCACGTATTTTTATGTTTTTACCACATTAGGCTACCACACTATATCACCAGCTATCGGTAGGCCTATTTGAAGTTCATGGTAATACACATTGTAGCCTAGGCTAGTAAAATAAGGTTGATTAGGTTGACCAATGCCGTTTTTTTCTGAGACAGTTTCAGCCCCTTTTCATGTGTCCGGACATTCCAGGCTACAAAAAGGTACATTTGTCAGCAAGGCGCAATCGCCGAATGTAATTAGGCACACTTTTTGGTGTTTTATAACAGTTATTCATTTCCATTAATAAAATGGAGCAAGTGCACATGCAGTGAGTGCACTGTTTGGATGCTGGAATTATTTTGGTGTGGACATGCACAGGTAGCCTACTTTTTGAAGTGATTTGTTTGACAATCAGATAATAAAAGGTAATTCATTTGTATTGTTATCGTTTAAATGACATCTTTACTATTAGGCCAGTAAAAATGTATCGTGGCACCCAATAGAGACCCCCCCCCCCCCCCCCCCATGTCACGGTGTAATTCGCACTCTGAATTTAGTCCAAGGATATAGGCTTAATCTATGTACGTGAAAGCAGCCGCTAGAGTTTAAATGGTTTCGGTGCTGATAGCTTTTAGGTGGTAGGCTATAGGATATTCTAACCCAGGGTGTAGTTATGCCTCACTACCGGTGTCACAGCATGGGGGGGATGGCAAAGAAGAATTAGAAAGTGTCTTGTGGAGAAGGGGTTGCCAGGGCGACCAGTTGGCACCCTTCAAAAATGTCTGTGTTCAATGCTCTGTCTCTCTGACATTTCCTTTGCAGGGGGGTAGGCCTTCATGTTTGGTAGGCTAACATGTAGTGTGCTCTGAGTAATAAATGTCGGATACATCAAAATATCTGAGTTCTTGTTTTAAATTGTACAAATAGGCCGCTTATTATAAAATAAGCCTATATCTTAGAATAGTTGACATTGTAGGATAATCACGCGGTTGGGTCGACTTCCTGAAACGTCTACATAATCAGCACTGTCAAATGATTTACAAAATCTCCCAGATGAGCTGAATATTATCGTGTCCATTTGAGATATTTTTTAAGCAAATGTATAATTAGGTGGGTGGAGTGTGTGAGTGCGTGTGTGTAATGAGAGGGAGAGTGAATGGAGAGTGGAGAAAGGGAGGGAGACGAGAGGGGAGGGAGAAAAAGAGAGAGATTTTGGATTTCAACGGACCCCCGAACGACTGCGTGATGTACAAAGGGCTGCTCCTTTGCTCAGTGCGCACCGATGACGATAATGTGAAGAAGGCAAAATAACGAAGGAGCTTACACGCAATCAGAGGGATATAATAAAAACTGTGGTTTACAATGTTAGCCTTGACTGAGAAATGTAAAGACGAAGCACTGACAGAGAGGAGTTGACACACTTTCCCAAACCTCGAAAATATGACTTTCTACAGGTAATCGTAATCGCTGGAAACCTTGTTGAGAAGTGATTCACCTCGGGGGGTTTCAAGCAGCTTGAATGACGTCTCATGGAAAGCGGGTGAAAACTAATCGTGCATGTTGAGTCCATCTGTGAGTCATTAATTTGTCTTACGTGTAGGCTATATGATTTTTTGGGGCGGAGGAGAAGGAAATAAAGAAGTAGAGATTGTTTGCATTTTCGTCCAGTTCGAAGAGTCTGAATGCCCACCAACGGTAGGCGTTTCATTTGGGGAGATATTTTGTGATTATATGGACTCCGGGTCGACCGACACGCAGCAGGCAGATCGTAGCGGACACGCCAGATCCGTCATTGCGCTCATGTGAAGTTTGGTTCTGCGAAAAGGATGTCACCCAGTTCTGCTGGATCTAAAATCAAAGAGCATTTTTAAAGGCTGTTTGATCTGTTCGGTATTTTAATTCTGTGAAAGATATATTAGGATTCTTCTCAGTTTTGATCGGATCCCTTTTTCTTTTACTGTGAACTGACTGATCTAGGTGTTGCTTTAAGTGATAGCCTACAGTCATGCATATTTTTTGTGGCAGTGGGGACCCATGCGTAAACTATTTTATTAATGTTTTCTCAGACAAATGGATGTCAATTACCTCATTTCACTGAGCGCTTTGAATCCCTGTCAGTTTTTTTTCTTCTATTCAACAAGCTAAGCGAGCACTGGTAATCAAGCGATGGGCGCAGTTTGCCTGAGTAGGAACCGAATGCGTCTCGATTTTTTTAATGCAGCTTGTTGAATCTCCTCCTAGGTAATAGGAATGGGCTCTTATTGACACACTTTACAGCCATTTGGGTGGTAACAGGCGGTTTACAGCCTCCCTTTCCCTAAAACTAACTCAGCTGTCGGAGCATCATGGCTCGTTACGGTTTCGGACTGAAACAGAACCCTCGCTTTCTATGGAGAGTGTTATGTTTGATGAGAACGTTGTTGGATTTCGCGCTGTCGCAGGAAGTTTACGCACCCCATTCTATCAAGATTGAGGGACATTTGACCCTGGGTGGTCTCTTCCCGGTGCACACCAGAGGGACCGACGGCGTGCCTTGTGGAGATATCAAAAAGGAGAACGGGATCCATCGGCTTGAGGCCATGCTGTATGCTCTGGATCAAATCAACCTCGACGATCAACTTTTACCCAACATCACCCTAGGCGCCCGGGTGCTAGACACTTGTTCGAGAGATACATATGCGCTGGAACAATCATTAACTTTCGTTCAGGCTTTGATACAGAAGGACACTTCGGATGTGAGGTGCACCAATGGAGAACCGCCGTTGTTCGTCAAGCCGGAGAAAGTGGTTGGAGTCATTGGCGCCTCGGCAAGTTCTGTATCGATTATGGTCGCCAACATTTTGCGCCTCTTTCAGGTGAGTTAACCTCTGAAAATTCCCCCATACTGTATGCCTATATTTAAAACAACATGTGTAAGCTAGTCCTATTTTATTATGTGTCTTATGTGTTTTAATTTACAGCCTATCTACAGTATTTGTTGGCCTCATTGCATTATGAGAAAAGGTTGAGAGACAGTTTGAGTGGGCTGTTGCGCTTCCCTAGTGGTGCTGAAAGAACAGCTCCTGCTGCCCCCCCCCCCCAGCTGGGTAGTGCTAGGGCAAAAAACAAAACGTGCACC